>NC_059426.1:20648057-20843057 GCF_021028975.2 Sphaerodactylus townsendi | reverse complement strand
GTGTCTTCTGTGAAAGTCTCATGCATCATTGGTGGTTTTAGGAGGGAGACAAATGGGAATGGTTCTGATAGTGTCTAAAAGTGATGCAGCAGAACTGATTTCCAAGAATGAGAGACAGTCTGTAATTGAAGGTTCTAGCGGTTGCTGAGGGGGCACACTCTTCCTGATCCCACTTAGGATTGGTCTCCACATGCTGACCCCACTGGAAACCACACACACTGAAAGAAGCGGGCAATGAAGAATATTCAAATTGCTTCTGTGGTGTTTAATTTGTTCATTCATAAACATGAGTGTGGCTGATGCCTCAGTTATTAAGCATGAGCATGTGCCAGCATGGTCCAGCTTAATGTCTTGCTGGTGCATTCTCCCCCCACCCCAGCCCCATTTTGGAGACATAATTATATCCCTGACACAGCTGGTCCTTTCTCACCTCTTGAATGGAAAAAAATATACAAGGACAGTTTACAGTTGATGCTTCCGCTTTGATCGCTCAATCACAGTCCTTCTTCCTATAAAACAGGTTGTGTTCGGACTCCTGAGCCAGAATCACTTTATCACCTCCTCTTATGGGCTTTGGTAGCCCTGAGCCAAGGAGCAGGCCTCCTTATTGTGCTTTTGTGAAAAGTTTCCCCAGGTTGCTTCTTGCCCTGAAACTCCTGAATCAGGGATGCTCCTGTTGGGTGCAGGAGCATATAACAGGTTCATCCTATCTGTCCCTCTCTCTCTCTCTCTCTCTCTCTCTCTGTGTGTGTGTGTGTGTGTGTGTGTGTGTGAGAGAGAGAGAGATAGTCATCCTAATATTCTATATGCTTGACCTCCCAGACTTTTAAAAAAATGATATTAGGTGCATGGGGACCATGGTTAATGGAGGCATGGGGTTAAGCCTTGCTCCTTCGTGCTTTTTTCTTGACCTGAAGTGGCCTGCTATTTGCCAAGTTGGGAAATGTATGTCTATGAATACAACAGTCTTATGATTTCTGCTGAAATCAACAACAGCTTCCATGGCAAGTCCAAATCAGCACAGGAGTCAGGGCTTTCACTTCTCCATCCGTACAGTCCTAATCAGAATTGAGTGTCCTCCCCTGTGCCTATTAATTTTAAAAGTGCTTGGTGTGTCACTTGTAGAACTCCCCTCACTTTGCCTGGCTTGACTTCTATAGTAGGTCATTGAGGGTGCTCTTTTAACAGGTCAGGCTTGGTTTTCACTGAGTCATGGGAATAACAGTGGCCCAATCTGCAGGGGACTTTCTGACATCTGTGATGGCTAAAGAATTGTGATGGTCTTATAAGAGGATGCCCCATAAATCTGAATGAAAATCTTTGTGAAAGCAAAGTCAGCCCCCCCCTTCAGATCTCTGTAGGAGTTTATTGCACTGCCTTCTGTGTTCGCCTGAGTATCTATTTTCTTGTACTGCAGAAGCCTTTGTCAGGAAGTTGCTTTTGAAAGAGAGTCTGGTGACCAGGGTCAGCAGTGGCGAGCGCCAATGGGGTGCGCGGAGTCGCCTGGGCATGTGGCTCAAAGCGGGGCATGGCAGGGCGCTATGGGGCAGGTGTGTGTGGTGGCAGGGCGCAGGAGCACACATGCCCCAGGCTAGTTCCTCCTCGGCCCCTGCCAGTCAGAAGGTGTTGAAAGAGGGTCTGGTGACCGTCAGCCTCATATAGGGTTGAGAGGGTTACCAACATCCTGCTGCTCTGGAGATCTCCCTTGAATCTATATATAAAAATCTATTGCGCGCTTTTTTTTCTGCTGACAGGTAATCTCCCAAAACTACTGGACCCATTGCTTTGAAATTTTCACACAACGCCGCAGAGATTCGCTGCGGTGGCCAGGTTTCCATACTGCTTCCACACCTCCCAGCGTACATGTCACAACTGTGACAGTTATTGTGTACATAGAACAATACAGCAAGGTGTGTGACGCTGGACTTGGTTTTACATACAGTTATTTGGTGTGTACAGGCCACAACTGTGACAGTTGGAACCACAGTTCTGTTCCACCAACAGCGCCATCTGCTGGCCGGCCAAAGCAACACCCTCTCTGATACAAGAGAAACAAACCATGCCTTCCCTTTGTAAACCACTGCCATCTGAATAAAGGGATTGGGTCCGATCTGACATGGCCCACCCACCTCTAGCGGAGGAAGGGGAATGTTAGGGAGGGACGGGGCGGGTGCCATGCAAAGGAATGAGGGAGCTTAGGCCCCTTGCCCCTCCTCCCTGCAAGCATTGTGCAATGACACATGTTTGAACCGTTCGGCTTCCCTTTTCTTTCTTTTTCCACTTCACCAGACTGAGCCACAGCAACGCGTATCGGGCCTGCTAGTTCAATATACCTTCAAACTACATAGATCAGTTTCCTGAGAAAATGCATGAGTCACAGTCTATGGCAATACCCCGCTGAGTCTATCCCCTTCCCAACCAGTCCTCCCAGGCTTCACCCCCCTACACTTTCCTGGAATTTCTCAATTGAAGTTGGCAGCCCCAGATTAACTGCAACACCTTTAGTACATCATTCAAATCCCAAATAACAACTCCTTTGCTAATGAACACGGGAACGGTTCCACAGTGACTTCCGCTTTGTGCAGATGCAGAACAAAGTGCTTGTGGGAAGAGCATCACTGTGGTGTCAAGAACATCAAAAGGAGCATTTGCCCGGTCGGACCAATGGTTTATTGAGACCACCATTCTGTTTCATATGGTGATTAACCAGTTGTCCTGGGTGTCAACCAGGCATGGAGGTACCTTGTACTCGTTTGTATTCACAGGTTCAGACTCTAACAATGAGGTTCCTTTTAGCTGTCCTGATGGACCTATACTTCTTCATTGCAAGATGTCATTTGTTTCCCAGCTGGGCTTGTGGAAGTGGAATTGTTCCAGAAACTGAAATCTGCTTGTTGCTCTTAGGTGACATGTAAACTCTCCCATCTCTATTTACTCTGGCTCTGCTAAGGGAAATAAAAGTCCAGTGGCACCTTAACGACTAACAAAATTTAATATAAGCTATTGTGAGTCACTGCTTACTTCCTCTGGATGTCAGCTGTGACTCATGAAAGTTCCTGTTCAAATAATTGTTGTGTTCTTTTCAGGTGCTCCTGGAGTTTTGTTTTATTTTGTTATAACAGACTTTCACCACAACTACAGTAGAATGGGGAGGGCTTTGGCACTCCAAATTTTTTCCCATTGGGGAAGTCCTCGACTTGTACACTTGGGTGAAATGTTTTGTAAGGTAATATGAGGATTTTCTCATTAAAAAAACAAGAGAAAATATAATAGATTTTTTCAGAGCTCCATCATCCCAAGGAGAAGTTCTCAACTTCAAAGGCTTTCATTCCTAGCTAGCTCTGCTATTGACAACATCTCAGTCTTTTCTAACATGTTTATTGGTCTTAATCCCACTTTTCTGCCTTGGGATGCCAGTTCAGGACATCTTTCTGCCTTCACCAGACTATTGAACAGGACAAATAGACTTAGCAGCTGCTGTTTTTACTTTCATGCCACATTTTAATTATTTGTTGAAAGTAGGATCTGGGACCTACTTCCTGTTGCTCTGTAGCACCACCGCTGCAGGTGGCCAGATGGTAGCACTGCTTCTCCTGATTCAGCTGGAATCATGCCTGAAAGAACTGGGATCTACTTCCTACATTGTGAATCCCAGTCTGAACAGTTTATGAGTTGGGCAATAAAAGCCTGATAAACGCTTTGGGAAATGTGGTGTTCTGTTACAGTTCATTGCTACCACTCATGTTCTAGTTGAACTACACAGTTTAGGACTGAACAATGCCTCTGATAAAGTGATGTGCAAGCATTAGAACAGGATAATTGCAGGAGACTGGCTAGTCCTTTCTACATTCTTGAGCCGCATTTTGGCTTAGAGCACAGGTGTCGGTTCATTCTCCAGATGTTATGGACTACAGTGCCTCCATCATCCCCTGCCAGCATGATGCTGGCAGGGGATGATGGGAACTGTCGGCTATAACATCTGGAGGGCCGTGAGTTTGATACCTATGCCCTGGAGGATTCTAGTGAGGAGAAAGAAGATGAGTTGGTTTTTATAGCCCACTTTTCTTTACCTTAAGGGAGTCTCAAAGCAGCTTATTTTCACAATCCCTTCCTCCTCCCACAACAGATGTCTTGTGAGGTAGGTGAGTTAGAGAGAGTTCTGAGAGAACTGTGACAGGCCCAAAGTCACCCAGCAGGCACCATGGGTGGATGGGAACGACCTGGTCCCTCCAGATTAAAACCTACTGTTTTTTAACCACTATACTATGCTGGCTTTCTGGTCCGGGCTACTATGCAAAGACTCTTTAAAGGCTGGAGTTTTCTGGAACCTATACCGTAGGGTTTCTTAAATTTAAGTTTGAACCTAGGTATCGCATCTCAGTTCCAATGCTTACCGGCTTGACTGATCACTGGCTATGTGAGTCTTATGTACATCACGTTCTTGTGCATCACTGTATCGCTAGTCAGAAGAATTAGTAATGGCAGCAGAACCTCAAAATATTGGATAGTCTAAACATTTATGCTTCATGTTTCTAGCCTGAGTCAGCAAGCTTTTATAATTAAAGAGCCAAACGATACAGATGCACAGCAACGACAACAAAGAGCCTGTAATGCGGAGAGTCTGTTTTCATGCTGCTGAAAACAGTACAACTTAACATTAATGATGACTGACTTAGTTGATTTGATGTGCCAACCTGGCCATTTTTACGTTTTCCAAACGGTGGTTTTGCTAATCCTTTATGAGTGACGTGGCACATTGAAGAATAACGATTGAGTAATAAAGATGCAGAAAGAGCACTACGTTGATTATTTTAGCATTGCCATAAAACAACTCATGGCTTACACTTAGATTCGAAAGGATTCTCCCTCATCATCTCCTCTCTGTAAAGCTTCGAAGCTCTCCAGTTCATGAAAACTTGGCTTGCCAAGCTTCTGTGATCCCATGTTTCTGTTATCTTTCCACCTACCCACCCAACACACCCTAATCTAAGATTTAAGTTTCTTTTTAAGGAGCAATGTTTGATTTTTGTACTGAGCCACCGGTCACACATCTCTGCTCTGGTGATTACCTTTCCTCGACTTTTACGTGTATGGCAATCATCTGGCAGGAAACTTTAGAAATCAGATGAATCAAACAGGAAGCAATCTCTGAGTCCAGTGGCACCCATTTCCACAAACAGCCCCCAAGGCAAGTGCCAGGTAGGTGCCCAGACCCCAACTGAATTTTCCCCTGCTCCCCCCCCTCCCCACAGCCCCATTGCCGCCCCCCGGGTTTGACCCTGCACTCTTCACGGCGGGGGCAGGGATGAGCGGGTGGGGCAGTGCTGCCTCCCCCCACTTCCTTCCCGGCATCCTCCTTCCACCGCCCCAGGGTCCAAGGTTGCGCCTTGCAGGGTGGGCGGGCGAGCAAGCTGCTCAGTGCGCACAGCCTCCCTCCCAGCTTCTCACCAGCTTCTGCTGCTCCTCTGGCAGTGCTCTGAAGCACAAGTCAAGCAAGTGGTGTGGGGCAGCCTCCCCCAACTTCCTCCTGCCACTGCCCCAGGCCCGAGGCTGCACTCTGTAGAACAGGCAAGCAAGAGGCACGCCTCCCTCACTTTCTCCTGACTTACCAGATGTTTGGGCTGCCTCGTCCCACTGGCCCTGCCTGAGGTGGGTGGGCAGAGGGGCCAAAATGCACCCCTGACGCGACTCAGGCTTAATGGCCTCGGGTGAATGACCTCCTTCCCCTAGATACACCACTGGTAGCACTCTGAGACCAACAAGATTTCTGACGCATGAGCTCTGGAAAGTTTATACTAAAAAATCTTGTTGGTCCCCAAGGTCCCACTGACCTCTGGCTGTTCTAGTGCAGGCTAACCTGGCTACCCTCTGAACCGTCTGGATGGATAGAGGTCGAGGGGTTGTGGCTCATTAGCAGAGGCACCTGCTTGGGATGCAGAAAGTCGCAGGCTCAATCCTTGGCACCTTCTAGTGGAAAGGATCACGATCAGGAGATGTAAAACTTCTACCTGTGATCCTGGTCAGCCGCTGCCAGTTGAGGGGCAACACTGACCTTGATGGGCCAGTGGTGTGTAAGGCAGTTCCAGTGGTGGGATCCAAAAAATTAGTAACAGGTTCCCATGGTGGTGGATTCAACAGTGCATGAGCCAATGGGGGCTGGGCACAACCTGAGGCGGGGTCGGCATTCCAGGGCGGGCATTAATACTTTCTCTGTTACTGAAAAAAAATTTCACTGTAAAAAAAAAAGTTCCTAATTTCCAGCTGGTATCTTCTGTGCATAATTTAAACTCATTATAGCAAGTCCTATCGCTCACTGCCAACAGAAACAACTACTTCTCCTCTAATTGACTGCCTGTCAAATACGCATGTTTTCAAATACTTAATTTTGTTTCTAGAAATCAAAAGAAGGATACTTTCCTTTAAACAAGAACTTTACCATATTTCTAAAACAGGTTTTTAAAACAGCCCAACAGGGAGAATTATCCTGTTTCTACCTTCGCCAACCAGCCACATAGGAAACAACAGGACTTTATACTTTGGACCTAATGAATTTCTAACGGAAAAGCAGACCCAATTAGTAACCCCCCTCTCGCACACACAAATAATTAGTAACTCCACTCGAACTGGCAGGAGAACCTGCTGATCCCACCTCTGGGCAGTTCCATGTGTTCATGTCTGTGTTCAAGTTGAGTAGGATATTTGGTGCTCAGGAACAAGACTTTCACAGCGGTTTCAGACCTCTGAACAGGGTTGGCTGAAACCCATTATTGAACTCATGGCAATTTGTGAGAATTTGAACAATGGACGATGATCCAGCAGAATTCTGTTTGCTGCAGTACAGTACAGTAAGACTAGTCCATTGGTATTGTGAACAGCAGTGGCGCAGGAAGTTAAGAGCTTGTGGTATCTAATCTGGAGGAACGGGGCCATCTCAGCTCTGCCGCTGAGCTGTGGGAGGCTTATCTGGGGGAATTCAGGATTAGCCTGTGCACTCTTCTCACATGCCAGCTGGGTGACCTTGCCACAGCTGAGCTCTCTCAGCTCCCACCTACCACAGGGTGTTTGTTGTGAGGGGAAGGGCAAGGAGATTGTCAGCCCCTTTGAGTCTCCTGCAGGAGAGAAAGGGGGGATATAAATCCAAACTCCTCCTCCTCCTCCTCCTCCTCCTCCTCCTCCTCCTCCTCCTCCTCTTCCTCCTCCTCTTTTTTTTCTTCTTCTTCTTCTTCTTCTTCTTCTTCTTCTTCTTCTTCTTCTTCTTCTTCTTCTTCTTCTTCTTCTTCTTCTTCTTCTTCTTCTTCTGATCAGACTTGTGCCCTGAAGAACTCCAGCTGCTGAAGTCGAGCGTGTTCAACTGAATCACACATCTGGCTCTGGCGCCGTGATTCTCCCCAAACCGCTATTCAGGTGCCAAATCCCCAGCGGGAAAAGCGAGAGATTTAGTGGATTCCTGTTATTGATCACTGCTTATCTTAATTAACAAGTATTGGTTATATGCAAACGTTACCCCGCCACTATGATTTTCCATAATTTCCTAAACCTTGTTTTTGTTTTTTAAGAGGGAGTCATGCCTTTATAGCTCCAGCCCCATTGGATTCTCCTTCGTGCAGAAAATATAGCTATATTTTTCCTACCGAGGTCTGAGTTTATATTCCCACCTAATTAAAGGGATTTAGAGATAGGCTACCAAGCCATCACATCTATGACTCACCGAATTCCCCTTCCCCACCCAATACTGCCTTAATGGACTCTGCCAAAGCTATTCCCAGCACTGCATTGAAAGCGAGCAACTGGCTGCTTCCATCGACCCAGGGGGGAAGCTCATTCTTCGAAACTCGTTCCAATCTCACCGCCCACAACGGACGCATTCCCGTCCCCGCATGACGTCAGACGGGAGGGGGAAAAACAGCGGGAAGGGCGAGCTCATTTTCCAAACGGGGGGGAAGAGGGGGAAAGCAGAAATAATTTTTCCCTTAGTTCTCAGATATGCTGAAAATAAAAATATTAGAGGGGTTTGTTCTGAGTATGAGAATATCCTTTTCCCCTCCCGATGCGCGTCCCTTCTCTCTGCGAGAGGAGTCAAAATGGTATCTACCGCCGCCCGCCCTCTCGCGAGCGTGAGTTCTCGCGTTGTTTTCCCTCCTGCAACGGAAGAGGGGAGGAGCTCCGCCCGCCTCTTTTTCTCCCCTCACCCGTCCTGCTCGCGCCGCCCGTTAACGCTCGTGCTCCTCGGACGTTCCTTTCCTGCCTTAAAAGTCGGTGAGGCTCCAGCGGGCGGGAGAGGGCAAAGCGGGCGGGAAAAGGGAGGCCGCTCTCCAGACGAGGCTGGCCCGTCACGGCCGCGCTGCGAAGGCCTGAGGCCTACTCCCCCTTCCCAAGTGTCGCGCGCGGCCTGGCGGGTAACAAAGCCGCGGCCTCTGTTAGGTAGTGACGCCGCGGAGGTCGGGCAGGGTGGAGGTAGGACACTCCGGCCTAGTCGAGGCGGCGCTGGCAGGCAGGCTTCCCCCCCTTCCCGATTCCAGCTCCTGCCGCGGCCGCCTCCGCCGGGAGGGCTCGGTGGGTGTCCGAGAAAAAGGCTCGGTGGCGGGGAAGGGCTCCCGGCTCCTGCGCTTTTCGCCGGCCTACACCGAGGCGGAGCCACCGTAGAAGCGAAAGGGAGGACGGAGGGCACTGGTGGTATTTAACTCCGCGGCCTACAACTGCTCGTGCTGCGGGCGGAGATTGCCGGCAGGAAGGAGGCGCGATTCTCCCGCGCAGGCTTATTATATAAGGCGGGTTATGCTGGCCGTTCGGCCCCTTCCCTGGCTGAAGGTGGAAGAGCGTGCTGAAGGAATGGGGATGAGTCGATCTGAACACGGGGGGAGCTGGGGACAAATCGTCCCCCTTCAATGCTTCTTGGATTTTCGAGCGTGGAAATAGGACTGCAAAAGACCCGGATCTTTAGGGGATTCCGCACGGCAGGTTAATTCATTTCACTGGAAGGGGAAATGAAGTCATTTACAACGATTGCAACTCGTTATAAATCTGCCGTGTGGAATCCGCCTCTGAGCCAAAATGTTCTAATCCTCGCAGGGGACGTTTGTCTTCTCCGTCCGTATTTTTAGATCACCCCACTGTTTCTTTGTAGCTGCAAAAAATGCTGGCTTAGAACAAGCTTTTGTGTTATGCAGTCTAATCTCAGAGGCAACCAGAGCTGAACACTGCTATCCATTTTTATGCTTCATCTCCCCCCCCCCTTTTTTTCAAATCCTGCTCCTGCTTCTATACTTTGTTTAATATGGAAGGGTGAATAACACTAACTGATACCTTATGACGTTTGCCAAAGTCTGATTAAGATCTTCACTGTTGTTGGTATGCAGTGAAGCATAACAGGGAGAATTGTGCCTGATTGTGAGTGCAGGGAAATTTTAAGGAGTGGCAGATCAGTGCTAGTTTGACCTTAGTGTTATTACCATGTCACCTTTTCAGTCCCCTGATTTGAATTTTAAGCTTGGCCTTGGATGCGCTTTCAATGGCCAGGTAGCTTTCTGAGCCTCATATCTGTGACTTGAAGGTAGTAATAATTTTAAGACAACTGTGGACATTGAGAATTACGTGATACAAATGTTACAAAACCCAATTTCCAAACCTGTTGTGTTGAAAGGCATACTGTAGCAGCCTTTCTCAACTGTTCACATCCCAGAGGCTTCCACTTTGATTTCATTTTTTTACTGAATCTCCAAGCCTCCCCACCCAGTGTCCGCAGTGGATCAGGCAGCACACAGCAAGTCATGCATGCCCTATGGAGGTATCTGTCTTCTATTGTCCACAAAATAATGCTGTAGAAATTATTTCTGCTGCACTTTAAACACAATTTTAAAGTGAGATGTTAGTATTGCCTACACATTGGCCAGAAGATCAGTTCCCAGTGGGTAGCTGACTCTCTAGGTCTGCAGTATTCAGCGCCTCAGGAGTTGCGCGCAACTCTTTCGTATACCCCCTGTGGCACAATTCCCCAATATGTCACCTGCCCCATGGTTTAGGAAAGTGGACAAGGCCCTTGTCTGGTAAGTTTGTGGTTGTGGTTCCCACCTTGAAAGAGCTGCTGCTGGAGGAATAGGCAAGTTGCAAGCCTCTATGAGGTCCCGGCCTCATGCCAGGGTTGGAAGTAAATGTGCCTCTTTTGGTTGGTGCTGATTGAATGTTGAGTCTCTTTGACCCACAAACTGAGTACCACTGTTCTAGGGGCACAACTCAAAATCTCATTCCTTAATTGAAGGGGATTTTATGCAGGAGACATCCAGAGCTGGGTAAATTACATCTAGGTGGAAGCTGATTAAGCATCGGTGCGATGGAAAGGAGTCTGATAAGATGTTCAGGAGTGCTCTTTAAAAAAGGAAACAGACCAGTATCACCAATATCTAATGGAAAGTCAGTATTGACTGTTGTCTATGAGTGTCAAGTGGTATGGCTTTCACTATTGTGAAATGCTTTGGTTTGATAAAAATGCTCAGTTTTATAGCTGAAGGTAACTATGGTAACTACTGCCTTGGAGGCACTCAGCCAATTAAAGTTCCAAAATCTGAGCTCTTGAACCCAACAGTTAATCTAGATTTTTTTTCCTGGCTAGTAGTCTGAGTTGATCTGGAAGCTAGGTGATTGTCTGGGAAGAGAGCAGTTATATGAGGTCCCAAACTTTGAAAGTGGGAGCACTTGTTCTATCAGGTAGAAAATCCTTCCCAAACCACCAAGAGGTCTGTTTTCCCAGTAGCTGTGAGGAGGCCTTGGTCTGCCTTTATAATGGTGGGAGACTTGGATTAAACTGAGGAGATAATTAAGGTAATTGGAAAGCCAGCTGGATGCTATACTTGAGGAATATTGCAAAACCCTGTCACCTTGTAAATCCCACAACATAAAATATGTGTCAGCTGTGCTTGTGGGGTGTCTGTTAAAGTGGCAGGGACCTGATTGAGGTTCCTAGAAATTCCCTCCTTGTCTGAAGCTCAAGAGATCAAAGGGAGACATAAGAGTTGGAATTCTAATAAAACTAAACTATACCGTGGGCATTGCTCTTCTCCAGGAGAACAGAGTGCTGAAAAAAAGCAAAATAACAAGCAGTTGACTTCTTTCCCAGTCAAGATAAAATGAGGATGAGGTCTTCCAAATGTGCCCTCTCCCTGTGCCAGCCTGGAGTGCTCAGCTCCGGGCTACTTGGGCTGTGTAAGTTGAGAATGAGAATTTACACAGCCGAAGTAGCCTGGAGTTGAGCCTATGCTTGCCTAATATAGAAAGATGAGTCCATTTGCCTTCTGTCTGGTACACATGTAAGATTGGCTGTCTAACACCACATTTGGCTTGTCATGTTACACTTGTGCCATGGCAAGCATTGTGATGTATTTCTAAAAGTGACTTTCTTGTTATGAAGAGATGTTGCCAGTTGTTGGCTGCAGTTGATTTTTTCCCTAATCTCTGTTTCCTAATCCTAGCTGAAAATCATTGGATTTGTTTCTTTTCACAGGGTGTCTTTTATGAATAATCAAAAGCAGCAAAAGCCAACGCTATCAGGCCAGCGTTTTAAAACTAGGAAAAGAGGTAAGCCTAATAATGTATCTGCTCATTTAAAGGGTTTTTTAAATCCAGAAACCGGCAACTTACAGTTTGTAACAGTCCAGATATGATAGTGAATGTGTGCATCCATTTATGCGTGCACGACTTATCCTGCAGCTATTGGCTTTGCAGTGGGGTGTTTGCATGGATTTCTGTCCTGCAAAGTGTCCCGAGCTGAGCCACCATCTCTTCCCCACCCCTGGCTTTCTCATTGCTTCTGTGCAACTTCCATTTGGGAAGGTTGCTGCCACCTTTTTTCTTCCTGCCATCATAATGTAACTTTAGAAGACCGTGTCAATTTCTTGTCAGTTTTAGTGTGAAACTAAAACAATGCCCTTCTTCTGAAATGATGGCCTGAAGAATGGGAGGAACTGCAGGGGGAAGGCAGGGAGGAGCGAGAAAACCTGAAGAAAGCTAAATGTATGTTGAACTCCTTCACTTTCCCTTCAAAAGGGGAGGAACATTTTCACACTCGTAGCTTTCAGATTCTCTGATCTGCAGGTGGGGTTACTGCCAAAGAGGGGAAAATGTGAGTGTAACTGTGAATTAAACTCAAAAGGAATGTACGTTCAATTCAAAGGAGGCCACAGGTTTGTAAATGGCCGTAGAGACCTGCATTGCTGTTGTGCTGGACAGAGGCAGACAGAGTTTTACGTTTGCAACAACAATATTTCTCTGTAAAACATATTTAACACTTTTAGCAGAAACTTTGAGCCTCTTTTCTCCTACCTTCCAAAAGGAGGTTTTAATTAATTTTGGGTATGTTTTTTGACTTATGCAATGGAATATTGTTTTATATATTGGTCCGCTACAAACATGGGTTCATTGATTGTATTCCTTTTGATAAAATTAACATGGTTGCCTTTATTTGTTGAGATCATGTCGGTGTCTTTCTGGGGAACCTGCTCAAAATAATTACCAAAGCAAGATTAATAAAAATGACGAACAGATGAAAAAAAAGAAATTAATCAACTTTTAACAGCATGGAAGTAATGCCAACCAGATCAAAGGCACAGCATAAATTAACATCTTATGGCTGACACGTTAAAGAGAAACTTACAAAACAGGCTACAAAAGATGATATCAAAACAGTTTTTTTAAATCAGCCCCTAATTTTAAAAGCTTGTTTAGAAAGAAATATTTCAGCTTGGTGCTTAAGAGTACAATTGGCTCCAGATGATCCTCAAGGGAAACAAAAATCCCCCCCCCCCCCCGCCCCGGTTGAAGAAGCCTCATCTCTGGTCACCATCCCCCTGACCAATGCAAGCAGAAGCACGGAGCAGGGCCAGTGAGGAGGGGCTACACCGACAGGCTGGATAACATGGGAGATGCTGGTCCCAAATGAGTTAGATCCTTCAAGGTAAGAGCCAATAGTTTTAATTGTGGCCAGAAACAAATGGGCAGCCATGTTTTGCGGATATTTCATCAAAAGGTTGATGTGATCCCTATATCTCACTCCTGGCAGGAGCCTGAGTGCAACAGTTTGGACTGGCTACAACTTTTGGCCTGTTTTCAGAGGAAGTTCACTCTTCCCTCTCCTTCTGCAGGGGGCTTTCAGGCAAGGAGTAGATGCTCAGTTAGGATTTTAAGCAGGTTGTGAAAGAAAGCAGTGAACAGCATTGCATTGGATTCCACTCCACATGTGGTAAATGTTTGATGAATAAATCACCAGGAAAAGCCCGCTGGGGGAGTCAGATGGGAGTCCGTCAGATGTGAAGTACCATGGGAACCAGAGTATTGCAGACAAGTGCAGAGCAAGTTCTTCTAAAGGAAATGAGTGGTTCCATTTCATCCTGAGACTGCATCTATGGATCACAACTCGAACATGTGTCTTATTGAGAGAATGGGGAAGTGGGAATTAAGGTTTTACCCCAAGCTTTCAAAGGATGGCAACACTAAGAACTTTAGCCTCCACACAGAGCATATTTCACTTCCTTTTATGATGAAGGTAGTAGCCCCATTGGCTGTGTGACAAGTAGGGTCATAGAATCATACAATTGGAAGAGACCACAAGGGGCATCAAGTCCAATCCCCTCCCATGCAGGAACACATTTTGGTCCATTCAGGAATATGAACCTGTAAGTTGTCACTATGTTAAGGGCTGATTAGAGTTTTCTCTTTAAGTTGAGATCAAAAGAAGTTGCTAAGCTAAGTACTTAAGCATAAGAGTTAACATATGCTGAAGTGAAATGCACTTTTTAAAGGAATGTTTTGATGAAGTTTCATTTCAGTAAGCAAATTGCCCTATAAACTTGCCCTGTAAACCTCGTGTGGCTCCTATAAGTTATACAGACTGCGTTACCAGCACATCGTGGCATGAAATTTGACATCGTGGCATGAGTTTGACATTGAGGTTCCAATTCAGGTTCTGGTTATTTACTTTTACAATGCAAGTTTGATTTAATATAATAGCAAGAAGACTTCTTTATGAAGGTTGTAGAATGCAAGCAGATGGGAAGTCAGGCTGAAATGGCAATCAGAAGTTACAGCAAATCTGAAGTAACCTTGCTCTTTACACCTGGCATGTGAGCTAGGAGGCAAGTATGCCATAATCTTGCGAAGCTGGTTGCCAGATCAGAAATGCTTATTACGCTAAGTTAATTGAGTAAGACTTCTGCCAAAGGGTTAAGCCTATTCTTTGGAAACAAGTCTCGCTTGTTTCAGTGGAATTTATTTCCCAACATAGAATTAGAGTAGCAAAATGGGAAAATCACTTGGCAGAATTCTTGATCAGCCTCATGGAATTATTTATTAGATTTATATCCCAGTGTTCTTTCATCTTGAAACTGAAGTTGACTTGCTTTGGTCCTGGAAGGTCTCAAACACTTTTGGTCCCAAACACTCTTATACCTGCTCAGTTCTAGCAAGGTTGCTGTAATGTGACTCGAGCCAGACATCTGGCCAAATGACTCTAGCAGAAGATGTAGCCTTGATTTGATCCTATAAGAACTACAGTGCTTCTGGTAACTTCAGGAAAGGTTACAATTTAGTAAACCATTTATAAACACATGTGCTATGTTTACAAAATTTATATTCTGTCTTTACAAGGGTAGTTAAGGCTGCTGATAAATTTACATTAAAACACAATTAAAACAAGTCTTCCTCCCAAACATAAAAACATTGGTTAGGAAGGATGAGTCATTGAGGGAATGCCAAGCAGTCAAAGTTTTCACCCACTGACAGAAGACAGCAACAGAAAAGGGCAGATGAGTCTTCCTGTGGAGATAGTTTCAGAGCTTTGTGCTAAGGTGGCATGGATCGCAGCAGATTTCAGTTAGGTTCTCTGGCATGGGGTATAGTAGAAGATTTGCATTTGTATGTATAAATGTCATAAATACGCCAAGTGGTACGCTTTCATATACAAAGTTGATGCTGTAAATGAAGCGTTTCATGTTAAAGCAGAAAAGAATAGGCTGTTAAGAAGTAACTTCAGTTTACTCCAACGTGTATTTTTTTTCTGTAGCTTCAGAACTGCCGGAGATATTGTAACTCTTCATCTTGACTGTTCTTTTATCAAATTCTCTTGGCATATTAGGTTTCTTTTGTTTCAAGAGTAGTGAAATCTGTTAGGCCTTTCACCAGAGGTAACATGGTGTCGTTGTTAGGTCTCACAACCGATAAACGGACCTTGAAGTGTTGATCAGTAGCGTTTATTGACAATGCATCAAAGCACCATATTTGGCAAAGTCAGTTCTGACGAAGCTGGCATTCCCAGTCTCCTGTATTCCCTGTCAAAAGCCCCCCCCCTCCCGTTTTCCCAAGAGAGTTATAAAAAAACAGTCTTTGGAGCTGAGGTACCCCAAGGTCAGCAGCAGATAGCAAGAGAAAGCCACCTGGCTTCCTGCCCTACCAGATAACGGATGTAATACAGTTCTCATGGGACAGAGGTACCAGGAAGCCTAGTTGTGTGAAGCCATAAAGTAGAGATCAAAGAAAGAATGCACAGACAGCAGTGGATACATATGGCATGCTGGTTACATATATCTTTCTAGCATCATCAGTGTGTTATCTTAAGCAGTTACATTGGCTTGGGAATGTATCTCAATCACATAAATAGCATCCTCCTGACAGTCATGATCAGGCTTATTCTGGCTCAATCCTGTCATGTCTCTGGGACGGGATGTGGGGTCCTTTCTCAGCTGTTCATGAGCTGGTTTTGCTTTCTGCTTAAACTGCTCATTTAGACACCTGCTGGCTTTTGCACTTCAAAGCATTGGAAGTGTGTGTTGTTTTGTTCCAGTGAAGGCCGTGTGAATGGGTGGAGGCTGCCTCCTTTGGGAACTGGGACCAAAGAGTGGTGTTGTGTGATGTAGAAGGGAGGCATGTTGAGGGGATATAATGGAAGATGTTTTGGCACTTCACCTTAAGATCTGTCAATGGACATCTAAACACTGTTTTCTGATGCTGTTTTCAATAAAAGAATTTGCTTGAATATGAAGCCTCATTATTGAACAAACACAGTGCTCTTATCTTCAACAGATTCCGGTGGGCCAATAGTAGCGGTGTAAAATGGTTTTAAATGGTGTAAAAGGGTTTACACCGTTTTCATACCGCTGTTTTTGGCCCACATGGAATCCGCCTTCCACTGGGTTCCCAAGTTTTGCAACTACCGTGTACAGGCAGTAATGGTTTTTGGTGCTCTGATGAGAGATCTGTGGTCAGACACTAGGAAGCTGGTTAGTCCAAGGTCTTGTGGCAGGTAATGCCGTACCTGGTCTTTTCTGCATGAGTGCCACAAGATGTTCTTTTTTCCTTTTAATTCTGCACATTTTTTCCTCTGTTTGATTCTGGAAATGTTTTCCTTTAGTTTTCCCTTCATTTTCCTGAGCACCTTTTACCATGATAATTTTTCAATCCTTTTCCAGTCCAGCTTCTTTTGAGTGTGCGATCAAATTAAAATTATCTTTATTTCTCCACCCCCCAAACACCTGGCCCTTATCCACACCACCAAATAGTAGCCCAGGATTTTAAACGTTTTTTCTCTTTTGTCGTATCAAGCTTGTGGTGGAATGTTGAGGCAGAGATACAAACCAATAGGATTGATTTTTATGGAGTGGGGAGTGGGTGGACTACAATGTAATATTAGGGCAAAGACACAAGCCAGGTCCATTTTGTCCTATTTGTTAATTTTCTCTACAGTAAGCAATGTAACCTTAAGGCAAAAGTCCGCAGTGTAGAGCCAGTGAAATTGAAAAGTGAGGTCGTAGTTGCAGGAGGAAATTGACAGGGATTGCTGCAGTAAGAATGGTGTGTTACTGCAGCTCTAGTTTGGCCGAAAAATGTGGTTAGGGAGGCCCTAGAACTCAGAGCATTCTACAACAAAGAAGCTCCGACATGTTGAATTCTGTAGCAGAGGAATATACAATCTACCAAATCCTTTTCCACCAAAAAATCTAATCGCAGTCAGTCTTGGTGCAGTGGAATTTAAATAATCAATTTTAAGCACAGCCTTAATCAAAATCATAATTCTGTGCACTGTTAAACTTGGCAGTTTGATAAGAGAGCGTTTATAGTGCGTCAGCCAAACTTGCCTTCTCCCCAACCGTAGAGCTCTTACTTTAGTTTTTCTAGCACTTGCCATTTTGTGTCATTTTCTGGAGCCATGCTGCCATGGCCAGTTGCAAAACGTTCCCAAGAGTTTCCTCTGATTGAAGCTCACCCGATGACCATTTCCCTGTAAAAAGTTGATGAGTCAAGATTGTTTTCCCTGGCAATCCTGTGTACATGTTATTTTTTCTGTTTTGTTTTGAGGGGGTGTTGTCGTAGAAAGAGGGATGGAGGATTGTCAGAGATAAGTCTTCAATTTTTGATCTAAGTTAGGGAAACAAGGTTATAATATGGTTATATCTGCGTTGGCTATTTTTTAGAAATGGAATTTCATTTACAGTACTTACTAAGATTTACAGTACGTACTAAGTTTTCTGTTTTTGATATGAAGGAAAAGTTTATTGTATTATGGATTACTTCTGCAACGGGTGATGGGCGGGAAGTCCAAATAGTTATTTGTAGTTTTTGTAGTATAGAGTGACTGGATCACTATTGTATAATTGTTCCTATTAATTTTGTTGTAGTTATAAAAGCAATAAAAATATTTTTTGAAGAAAAAGACACGTATGCAGGATTGCCAGAGAAAACAAACTTTATTCATCAACTTTTTTCATTGAAATGATGATCGGATGAGCTGTAAACAGAAGAAACTCCTGGAAACATCCTTAAAATGACCGCTTCTGAAGCTGACAGAAAATGGCAGAAGCTATGAAAAGGAAAATTAGAGTACTAAGGTGTTGGGGTGAGAAAATAAGATGTGACTTTGTGTGCCTCTCCCCAGGCTTATTCACAAACAGCTACAGAGTTGCGAGGATAATTTTGCTATTTCGCATAGTAAAATCCAGCTGCAAAGTGGATTGCAAGGGCATTATTCTGCATGTGTGGAAGGGGCCTAGGTGAGCCATGAAGCATTCCACTGCAAAGAAGTTTCAGGAAGAAGCGGTGGATGAATTTACAATTTTACCTCAACCTTTTCATGGGGAAGGGTATAACATCTTTTTGTGAGATGGAGTATAAGAATAATCAATGCATGTATTGCAGATCAAATTTGGCTGAAAAATGTGGCTCGGGGGGGTGGACTATATGTTTCTGTTTCTTCAGGTAATGCTCCAGATGTTTTTGGGCTTCCATTTTGGGTTGGTAGTTTTTAGTGGTACAAATAAAGACTTAAGACATTTTTGAATTACACTAATATAACTGCACAGTAACACTAGAATGCCTACAGAAAGGAAGGGGAGAGGGTTGTTCGTCTATGTCACAGGTGTCAAACTCACGGCCCTCCTGATGTTATGGACTACAGTCATGCTGGCAGGGAATGATGGGAACTGTAGTCCATAACATCTGGAGGGCTGCGAGTTTGACACCTATGTTATATGTCAAGGATGAAATCCCACTACCATCAGAAATAATACATTTTCAGCAGTAACGTATGGAATAAATGCAACTGAAGAGACACGTGAAGGTTTCCAAAATAATGGGGGAAAGGAGGTGTGCAGAATGATTTCATAGAAAATGTTTCCAAGACACAAAGTTTGATCACTGGGAAAAGCTGTTCTTGTGGAAAAGGCTGCTTTAGACTTGAAAACTCATTAAGGGTGTGGTGTGTGTGTGTGTAGAAGCAGACTATCTTGCAAGGATTTCTCATAAGAGAACCAGGATAGCTTGGAAGTTCGAAAATGTTAAGATTTAGATCTTAGGAATCCCCAGTGAAGGGTACTCAGTGTGGTTCTTGCCAAAAAAGTTTATTAAAAATTGAGAAGAGCACCTGTCTTTAGGTAAGGCTGAATGCTTAAGCATGAATGCATGACTTGGAACGACTTGAAAAGTGGATGGTGCCTCGGCTAATACTGAAGGCTTTTGTTGCAACACTGCCATGTGGGGGCCGCATACATCTACGCCAGAAAGCAATACAAAACCTAAATGTAGTAGGGCTTGAGGGAGTGTCTAATCACCACTTTGCTAGGAACTACAATATTTATAGTCAATATTTGACTGGGGTTATTTTAAATTGGGTTCAGGCAGTACCCACCCACCAGCTAGCTGTTCTGTGCATGATGTTTCTCCCCTTGCCTCCAGCACACATTGAACAACAGCTGTTGAATTGGCAGGCTCCTTAACTCAGCAGTATGTTGACATTGCATAACCATGTTTGCGTACATGCTGCTTTGTACTGTTGGAACCCTCTTGTCTCAAAAAGCATACCAGTCTCCAGCCTTTAAAGGCTTACACATTTTTTCATTCGGGTTTTTATCCCCTGCTTTCGCCCAGTGGCACTCAAAATGGCTTATAGCATCATTCTCCCCTCCATTTTATTTTCATGCCGACAATCCTGTGAAATAAGTTAGACTGACAGTGACTCTGATCCACGATCTAGCAAGCTTCCATTGCAGTGCAGGAATTCTCTCAGATCTAGGCTGACACTCTGAACGCTGCAACATCCTGGCTTTCAGGTGCCTGCTGCTGCTTTTACTGGGCGACTTCTTGCACGCTGTTTCTGATCATCTCTCAAACGATGCTTCCAAGAATAAAAATTTACTTCTCCGGTCTGTTCGGCGCCTTGCAGCTTTACTAGTTTCTCAGCATGAATTAAGCAGCTGTGTGGTATTCTGATGTTGTCTCCAGAAACATTTATATGTCAAAATGTCACTTAAAATGCAGTTGGTTGAATCTTAATGCACTGTGATTGGAAGGCACTCAGCTTCCCCACAGCAGCCACTTGTGCCCCGGAAAGGTTGTGGCGAAGAAATGACACCTCTCGCCTTCCTGTCAGCCAGGAGAGCCTTTTGGGTCGCAATTGGCTGCTGAGGTAAAGTGGAGCCAAATGGCATACTTGGCTTCTAAGATCTAACCCAGCATTATTGTTTATTTATATTTTGCAGATGAAAAAGAGAGGTTTGACCCCACTCAATTTCAGGACTGTATTATTCAAGGTTTAAATGAAACTGGCAGTGACTTGGAAGCAGTAGCGAAATTTCTTGATGCTTCTGGAGCAAAGCTCGATTATCGTCGCTATGCAGAGACACTCTTCGACATTCTGGTGGCTGGCGGAATGCTGGGTAAGTGTTCTTAGACAAGGTCTTTTCACCAGCAGGCCTTGGGTGTATTAAATTACAGTCTGTGTTTTATTTCTGCAGTTTATGTATCTTCTGTAACCCCCACCTGCCCCCCCAAAAGACACTTCTATTAAAACATGTTGGTGTTTTATTTGGCAAACGTATAAAATATGCTGTACAAGAAGCATGGTGTGCCCTGTGGAATTCAGTCGTTCATTGGCACTCGTGTTGTTTCATGTGAGTCTTTGGTATCCAGTGTTCTCAAAAAAAGTTGGAGCTAAGTATGGGACAGGTTTTTATCTTAGCTTATTTGTCTCCAAGTCAGCTCTTGATATAAGCAATATAGTCACTTCAGGTGGCATGCTATGAAATCTAAACATCCTCAGCAGTGCTTGGTAGTCTTGCTAATTGAAGTAGCAGAGTGTTTGGGGATACTTTTTCTTCTAACCTAAACATCCCCTTCTTAATAGCCCCAGGTGGTACGCTGGCAGACGACATGATGCATACAGATGTCTGTGTTTTCGCAGCACAGGAAGACCTAGAAACGATGCAAGCATTTGCTCAGGTTAGTTCTAAACTCGCAGACTGTTTTGTGTTCCACCTCTGTATCGATATAGTCACATCCAAAGGCAAGACTGAACAGTTGTAGCTTTAAAAAGCACATTTAAGTCTCTTTCTGTAAAGTGACCACCAGTTTTGTTTTCTAGGTCTTTAACAAGTTGATCAGGCGTTACAAATACCTGGAAAAAGGCTTTGAGGATGAAGTCAAAAAGGTTGGTTGTAATTTGAAATGGCATCATTTCTGCGTCACTGTCTTGCAAATATGATTGTTTTTAACAGAAAATTAGTGGAACGGCTCCTGACAGACTACTTACTGGACCATTCTGAGAAAAGTGATGGTGTTTCTTTGGTTCCAAGAATCAGTGCCTTTAGATATCGTGGTGATGTTGCCTGATTTGAAAATATTGACTTCACTATCTTTCCTTTTGCAGTTGCTGCTATTCTTGAAAGGTTTTTCAGAGTCTGAGCGGAACAAACTGGCCATGCTAACGGGTATTCTTTTGGCCAATGGGACACTTAATGCATCAATTCTCAACAGCTTGTATAATGAGAATCTAGTCAAAGAAGGTAATTTAAGATACCTGGAGATATGAGTGAATGTTCCTTGAAACAAGCTGTAATATGTTGATCTATCTGTGGTTTGTAGCTAGCTTAGCTGGCTTCTAAAAGTAGATTTAAAATCTTGGCATAAAAAAGAAAGGACTGCGGGGGGTGCCATTAGATTGCCGTGGATGCCTCAATCACAGTCAGGGGTCTGCAACCTGTGGCTCTCCAGATGTTCATGGACTACCATGCTGGCAGGGGCTGATGGGAATTGTAGTCCATGGACAGTTGGAGAGCCGCAGGTTGCAGACCCCTGGGCCAGATGAGTACAGTTGTCCCTTCCACACCGCAACTTTCCCCATTGCAGTTTTGATATGTCGTAGGTTGGCATAAGAAATTAAATGAGCATTTTTGAGGAGTTTTGTGGAAGCCGCAGATGGCACAGAAATAGTTTAGAAACTCAGAAGTGCATAAAATATCTGTACAGTGTTGTATAATATCAACCTATTTGAATATCATGAATATACACAATTTCTTCTTTAAAATTAAAGGGAAAAATTTCGGATTTCCTCTCTGGCATGAAGGGAGGGCCAAAAAATTGTGGGGTGGGGATGCCGCACCCCTAACCCCAGTGATGTGGAAGGGATAACTGTATGCGTTATCCAAGGCTTTGTTTGCTGGCCAATGAAGCTCCTGTCCATCTCTACTTGTTGGCTTGTGGACATTGACCTATGACCTCTATTCTCAGCATTTACTTTATAATAAAATTAGCATTTTAAAAAATTAAAAATGAGCACAAAGGTGCTCATTTTGCTGAAATCTGTAGTGGAGCAGACTTTGCCTTTGTTTTGATAATGAAGCAGAAGCTCTTTCATGGGCTTCTTCCCATTGTGGTTTTTGAACACAAGACTCTGGGACCTTCTATCATCTAGCACGTCATCTTGAATATTTTCTCATGAACACAATCTCTTTTTGGTATATGACTGCATATAACAAAGAAGCTCCCGCC
Source organism: Sphaerodactylus townsendi (assembly GCF_021028975.2). Lineage (NCBI taxonomy): Eukaryota > Metazoa > Chordata > Lepidosauria > Squamata > Sphaerodactylidae > Sphaerodactylus > Sphaerodactylus townsendi. Next base: position 20,820,761 of record NC_059426.1, on the reverse strand, counting down.
TTCAGAACTCTTGTGGCTGTGTGGGAAGGGGCTTGTGACACGTGCCAAAGGCTGGGATTTGTAGAGGTCCCGCTTCCAGCCAAGTAACCTTCCCAATTTTCCATGCAGGCGTTTCAGCAGCCTTTGCGGTAAAGCTGTTCAAATCATGGATAAACGAAAAAGATATCAATGCAGTGGCTGCTAGCCTCCGTAAAGTCAACATGGATAACAGGCTGATGGTGAGTCATGTGCATCTTGACTCCTGTAGAATAACTACGTCAGGGGTGACAATGGAACAGCTTTGGATGCATTCTTCAGTTGCGCTCTGCAGTTAATCACTTTAAACCGAGCTGTTCCTCCGGGCCTTTGGGGATGCTGGCCGCTGAGTCCACCTCTCTCTGTTTGCCCTCTCTGTTTGCAATGTGGGTCATCTGATTTGAACATCTGCCAGTCCCCTCCCGGTAGTTAAATACCGGACGTCATCCATCTATTTTAATTAATTAACTATAGAAGATTACTGCGGCAAATGTTTTTAACGTATTTATTGTTTTAACTGAGTTTATTCGATGTATTGTATTTTATTGTTCTGTAAACTGCCCTGAGCCCTTCGGGGGTAGGGCGGTCTACCAAATCGAATTAATAATAATAATAATAATAATAATAATAATAATAATAATAATAATAATAATAATAATAATAATAATAATAATAATAATAATAATAATAATAATATGTGAAAAATGTGAACATGTGAAACATGTGAAAAATGTGAACATGTGAAAAATGTGAACATGTTAAAAATGTGGTCAGCAGAGAATATGTCCAAAGGGTCAGAAAAATTTTGAAGAGCAAACTAAACGGCGGGAATACGATCAAGGCTATCAACACCTGGGCCATACCCGTCATCAGATACACTGCTGGAATTGTGAACTGGACGCAAGCAGAGCTGGATGATCTGGACAGAAAAACAAGAAAACTGATGACAATCCACTACTCATTACACCCGCGTTGACAGACTTTACCTACCCAGAAAATCAGGAGGTAGAGGGCTTCTGCAAGTGAAACAAACGGTGGAAGAAGAGAAACATGCACTGGCAGATTATGTGAAAAACAGTGAAGAACCAACATTGATGGAAGTCAACAGCAGAAAACTGCTCAAAGTGCAAAAGACAAAGAGTGAATACCGTAAAAATACACTGCAAAGCAGAAGAGAAAACTGGCAAAAGAAGGCTCTCCATGGACAGTTCCTAGAAAAAATTGAGGACAAAATTGACAAGGAAAAAAACCTGGTTGTGGCTCACAAATGGAACTTTGAAAAAGGAGACTGAGAGCTTGATTCTTGCAGCCCAAGAACAAGCAATTCGAACAAACGCCATCAAAGCCAGAATTGAAAAGTCAACTACAGATCCCAAGTGCAGACTCTGCAAGGAAGCAGACGAAACAATAGATCACATACTTAGCTGCTGCAAGAAGATCGCGCAGACGGACTACAAGCAGAGGCATAATACTGTTGCTCAGATGATTCACTGGAATTTGTGCCACAACTACCATCTGCCTGTGACAAAGAACTGGTGGAATCACAAACCTGAAAAGGTCACTGAAAATGAACACGTAAAACTACTCTGGGACTTCCGAATTCAGACTGACAAAGTTTTGGAACACAATACTCCTGACCTCGCGATTGTGGAAAAAAAGAAAGTGTGGATAGTTGATGTTGCAATTCCTGGTGACAGCAGGATTGATGAGAAGCAACTGGAAAAACTTACACGATACGAGGATTTAAGGATTGAACTACAAAGACTCTGGCACAAACCAGTAAAGGTGGCCCCAGTGGTGATCGGCACGCTGGGTGCAGTGCCTAAAGATCTTGAACGGCACTTAAAAACAATTGGCGCTGACAAAATCACCATATGTCAGCTGAAAAGGCCACCCTACTCGGCTCTGCACGCATTATTCGTCGATACATCACACAGTCCTAGATGCTTGGGAAGTGTCCGACGTGTGATGTAATACAAAATCCAGCATATTGATCTTGTTTGCTGTGTATAACTGTTTTGTATCAATAATAATAATAATAATAATAATAATAATAATAATAATAATAATAATAATAATAATAAATGTTTCAGGAACTATTTCCAGCCAACAAACAAAGCCTTGAACACTTCACAAAGTACTTCACGGATGCAGGACTGAAGGAACTATCTGAATACGTCCGGAACCAGCAAAGCATTGGGGCTCGTAAAGAACTGCAGAAAGAACTCCAAGAGCAGATGTCACGTGGGGACCCATTTAAGGATGTATGTATGCTTGCTTACTCTCTGTTCTTAACTGGTACAATTCTAATGGTAGCTGCTCTGTGCTTAGTGACTTTTTCAAAAGGCAGAACTTTAATCAATGCTCGCCAGAAATGTAAATGGGAACCAGTTGGCGTTCTGCTGACTATTAATGCAGCTACACATGTAAAGGCCCTGCCTTCATGTCACTCTAGCTCTTACATTCTCATCTGTTATGAACTGGGAGACAGTGGTATCCTCTGACTGAGTGGCTAAGATTTCAGTGTTGATATCGAGCATTGTTGAGCAAGGACATTGATAAAAGTGATAAGTTCATAGATCTCTCATAGTACGCGTAAAACACAACTCTTTTTGGAAGAATGCTGTGATCTTGTCAGTCTTTATGTGTCACCTTTCTATGGTTAATTACAGAACCATTAAGTTGTAATTACTATGTATGGTTGATGTTTTGCCCAGGCAGATTAGGAATTGCAGAAATATCTGTTCTGTGCCTTGATGCATCTGCAGTGGATCTTGAAAAATCCTGTTTATACATGTTCAGTGGCTTTTAAGGTGCTCCAATGACGACAGAAACCCAGGAATGTCACTTATTTGTTACAAGGGCTGAATATGACAAATGTAATTTGGTTGGGGGGGGGGAGGTGCCTGGACAGGTGAGCCCTCAGAGGGAGGCTATCTTAAGAGGGCTTATCAGGCAAACCCACCCACCCACCCCCACTGTCATATCAAAAACAAGGGGAGATGCCTCAGCTGGCTCGTGGACCTGATAAACCCCTCAAGAGGCTGGATCCATCCCCCAGACTGCATGTTTGACACCCCTTCAGTTAACCTCTGCTTTTTAATGGCCATAATGTAATGTATTTCACATTTTCATCCTACCCTTCTTTCAGGGAGTGCAGGGTGGCCTCAGTGGAGCTGTCCCACTTGATTCTCTGAACAGTCCAGTGAAATCAGCCAGGCTAAGAGAGCGGGTGGGCTTTGGCAACCTTCTGGGCTCTGAGGCTAAGTGAGATTTGATCTTGGACTCCTGGTCAAAACCAACATGGGCGTAGCCTTGTTGCTTCTGTGGTGGTCTGGTTGGTATTTAGGTTTGCATTAAGCTGTATTGAAAGCTATCCTAAGTAAAGCTTGTCTGGACTGGAAGAAAGAAGGGTGTTTAACTCACCAAAATTATATTTATTCAGATCATCTTGTATGTCAAGGAAGAGATGAAAAAAAACAACATATCAGAACAGACTGTGATCGGCATTATCTGGTCCAGTGTGATGAGTACCGTGGAATGGAATAAAAAGGAGGAGCTAGTAGCAGAACAAGCCATCAAGCACTTGAAGGTATTTGCACCCTGACTTCAGTTAGATGTATTAATTTTCTACTCGGGTTAGAAATGGAAAGATATTTATGTGCTGATGTGAGTAGCAGCCAGGAAATTTCACACAGTGAAGGTAAAAAAGGTGAGATTTTTGAAATGGCTTCAGTTCGGGGGCCTGCTTCCTTAACGTTGAACTCTCGAACCGTTGCAAAGTTTATTAGATTCACCATCTTCCCCTCCCTGTAAAGCTTCCTACAGACTCCATTCAAGAGCTGCCCATCCCATTAATTTTCTGACAGCAAAGCTCAGATTTGTTTAGGCTCCCCAGGTGTGTCACAGGAAGCTGTTTGACCAAGCGTGGAGTTTCATAGTAGCATGTAACAGTGTTGTGGAGTGTCATATAACAGACTTTGGGTGTGGTGGATAGGAAATGTGATGGCTGCCTCTTTCCACAGCAATACAGCCCTCTCCTCGCTGCCTTCACAACCCAAGGTCAGTCTGAACTGACGCTGTTGCTCAAGATTCAGGAGTACTGTTATGACAACATCCACTTCATGAAGGCCTTCCAGAAAATAGTGGTGCTCTTCTACAAAGGTAATTATGGGCTTAATTTAACTTGAGGCGAGAAAATATGGGAACACAAAATTGTAGCTTCTGCTGCAACCAGTGTTAGGTTTCTCACTGCAAGCAGGAAAACTACAGTTGCAGCTTAGTGTTCTGGTGTAGGCTCAGCAGAGAGCTCAGAGTTATTTGTGCTTCACAAGCCATTATGCTATCAGGGGTCTGCAACCTGCGGCTCTCCAGATGTTCATGGACTACAAATCCCATCAGCCCCTGCCAGCATGGTCAATTAGCCATGCTTGCAGGGGCTGATGGGAATTGTAATCCATGAACATCTGGAAAGCTGCAGGTTGCAGACCCCTGTTGCAACGTTCAATTAAAGCTGGCTGTTGTGGGTTGTCTGGGCTGTTTGGCTTGGGTGTGATAGTTATAATAAAGCATCTGTTAGTCATTTAGAAGGATCAATGGGCTCTATCATCAGTTTGTTCTCATTCTCTCAGACTTGCATGGTTTTGTCCTGTTGGTTAACGTCTCACATAATATTTATTGGGCAATATAGGGGGGAATCAAGGTCACAGTTGGTGGCCTCCTCTGATCAGTTTCAGCACTTTCCCCGGATTTCATTCAGATGTGGAAAAAGTGGCTACATTTTGGCACCTTTCTGGTGTTTGCTAAATGGTAGCAGTTGCATGTAATTATCGGATAGAGACGCTATCCTTCCTCATGTTGCTTTATTCCTGCAATATAATCCAGATGCTAAGCAGGGTTGAACTATCAATATACTGGCAACACACGTCAAGACTTTTGTTTTGAGGTAGCAGAGGATGGTGGGACTATGGTACTATGGAGGCCATGGTTTCCATGTGAGCAAAAAAATTATGATTGTCTTATTGGCTTATCTTGTTCTCTCAACTGAACTTGGAGACTATTTTACTCTGCTAGAGAAGCTTGCAGAGCAACACAAAGCCCCTGTGTTCATGCTTCAACGGTTCTTCGTGTGTTACAAAGCTTAGTACTTAGTGCTTTTCCCCCTGCTTGGGAAATACCTTCATATTTATAATCAAAGCCACTGTGAAGAGATTTAACTGCTACAGAACTTTCTAGCCAACCTGTGTAGAAAGTATCTCAATTTAGTTATCTGTCAGACACCAAGACCAAGATGTCTTTTATATGGTGTGTGTATGTGTCAAACAAGCAAAACCAAGGTTTAAATTTTTTTTTTAGGAGATCATGGTTAGAGTTTGTTTGTTTGTTGCATTTCTACACCGCCAAATCTCCTGGAGGACTCAAGGCAGTTTACAATTAAAAACATATAAAACAATATAATACAATAAATAATACAAAAATATATACAATTAAAAAGCTTTAGAAACAGTTTCAATAAATAGCATAAGAACCTACAAGAGGACATACAGAATATAAAAACAGATGTGCACTTTACATCCTGATGGGAACATGGATGACACTAAGGAAAGGGATGCCCAGCTGGCCTGGCAGAGAAGGCCCAGCAGGCGGAAGGGCCTTGAGAAGAGTTCAATTCCACTTAGAATTACACAGCAGGTATCTGCCAATTTTGCACACATTTCGTATTACATCCTTGCATCTAATTTAGAAGACCCGTCTAATTCAGTCAGGCTGACCCTCAGGTAAGTGTTCTTAGGATTTCAGTCTGACTTGCAACGAGTGTTGCCAACTCAGGATTGGGATATTCCTGGAGATCTGGGGGTGGAAGCTCCACATGGTATAATAGCACAGTGTCCATCCTCCTGAACAGCCATTTTATCCAGGGGACTGATCTCCGTAGCCTGTAGATCAGTTGTAATTCTGGGAGATCTCCAGGCCCCCCCTGGAAGTTGGCAGCATAGGAGGGAAGGACAGAGGATGACGTCGCATATAAATGCATGTGGACTTGTTCACGTGCCATGATTCCATGGTGTGACATTATGTTTCACGTAACATAGAAGGGTCCTTTGAGGAGAGAGGGATGGGAGAAATGCTCAGCGAATCCATTGCTCCCCAGGGAAATTTTAAATATACATCCTCCTACATGCATACCCTGTCCTAACAGGGAATATTTTGTTAGCAGTCAGATGCATGCATAAGTAGTTTTTCCCCCCCTAATGTATCAGGCATTAGACTAAGGTACAAGGAGGTCAAATGATTTAGTTGCCTGAAGGTGTGACCTTATTTGCAGTCTTTGTGATTGGTTGAGACAATAGAAATTCACCCAGTGGGTAAAGCACATCACATGGCACACACCTGTTTGCACGGACCAAAACAAAAGTTATCACGTTCCTAATTTGCAAAATAATGTTTAAACAGATTCTACAAGGGTAGCTTGTTGCATCCAAAAGAGCAAAGATTCCTGACTAACATTTATTATGATACAAGCTTTGATGAGTCAGAAGTTTGTTTCACCACGTGAATAAAGTGTTACACATGTGAAAAGATATGTGAATAATGCATCTGGAAGAAAGGACTTTGGCTGACGAAGGGTTATATCAAAATAACTGTATTGGGATTTAAGGTGCCATGACACTTGCTGCTAAATTTAAACAGCATAAAATGAAATCTGAATCACCATATTAATAACTTTCTATTCACCAGATAATAACAACAATCTATCTCGTATTACATTTGTGACAGTGAAATCTCTTACTGACTGCTATGCCTCAGAAGCAGCTTTTTCTAGACCATCTGTAATGGTGTCATCAATAGTTTTACTGTTCTAAGAAGCAAGACTTGTCCTTAAACCTATTTAATTGTAATAGTTAAGCAGGTTCTCTAGCAACCTAGATGAGCATCCCATGAAGATAGACATTTTATATAAAAAGTAGAGGCAGGCACAGTCCCGCCACACCACAGTATGTTGGGTCTCTTGAGAAGAGACATGGCAAAGAAACTTCTGACACAAGGAGCCAGCCCTTGCAAGCATTTGTGTCTAAGCCCTTCTCTGTCCTGAAGTTTGCTTCGTGTCGCTTATTTCTCATGCCTTCTTTTCAACAGCCGAGGTGTTAAGTGAAGAACCCATTCTCAAGTGGTATAAAGATGCCCACCTTGCAAAGGGAAAGAGCGTCTTTCTGGAGCAAATGAAAAAGTTTGTAGAATGGCTCAAGAATGCCGAGGAAGGTCAGTTGGCCTAATTTAGACCCTACTTAGATTATTACACTGTGGCTGCCCGGGATGTACTCACGGTGTGCCTTTTTTTCTTGCAGAATCTGAATCTGAAACGGAAGAAGGCGACTAAGTTGTCAAACTGTCAACAGTAAAGCAAACAGGAGCTGTAGATAAAATGTCATGTCTTGTGTCCTTCTGATTCTTGCATCCCTACCTCCCTATATCAAGCGTGATATAAGGGCTTTCATGGCAAATTTATTTTGGGTTCTCTATGGGGAGAGAACACTGAATTTGGGTTTTTTAAAACCATGTGTTAGTAGCTTACAGGAGCTATGAATTTTGATCCTAACATTGCATTAATCCTTTCAGTTACATTCTACCTCCTGTATTTTCTACTGTAACATAATTTAAGGCCTTCCACAATTTGAATTCATTTTATCCCTGGGTTTTCTATAAAGTTTACAAGTAGACATGATTGGGGGGGTGGGGGTGGGAATTTGTTATACAAATTCTGTTTGCAAATTAAACTGTACAAGTATCCAAAGTCAAGAGGCCATGTGTGTGGTTTTGTGAAGGGGTGGGGGATGGTGTAACTGGACCTGAGAATTAATTTGAGTTTTCCCATATAAGCCTCTGCAGTTCAGGCCACGGCGCATTTTCCTTTAACTTTCTGGTTCCTGTATTCTCGCAGTTTTAATGTAGTAACGAACTCTGCCTAATCAATCGTCAGTTTGTCTGCAAAATAAGATTAAAGAATTAAAAGGCTTGCCACTTTTGATGTTCAAATCCCTAAAACAGTTTTATATCGTTGACGACAAGAATAGCTTTTATCAGGTCCTTTTATTTTCTCAATTACAGCCTGCTTGAGGCTGTGGGAAAGCGGCAGTTTTCTTAATGTGAACAAAGTGAAACTGAAGGATCAGTAGCTGACCAATGAATAAAGAATTAAAAGAGGACTTGGAAAACAGTTTGTTCTGCTGTAACATTGACTCAGGCAATTGGGAACACGGAACACTGGAGGTTTGGGAGTCCCATCTGACTAACAGGAAGCTGCCTTCCTGACTAACAGGAAGTTGTCTTGGAATGAATGGGGAATGTCTTCTCATGGGCCTGAAATGGCTGTTTTTCAACCAGATGGCACAGATGCCATAGGAGCCCTGGTGTTGCCTGCCCATTAAAGACCTCCCACCACGGACTCAAGTTTTAAGCATATTGAACCAAGGAGGCCAACTCTGTGGGTCCTTGAACAAGATAACCCAAGTCCTCCTATTAGCCTCCACTGTTTCCTGGAGGGGAGGATCGATATGCTGACAGTGCACCATTGTGTGTTTTCTTAATCTCCTGATGATACAGCAGAGTTCTAGCATCACTGCCTGGTCACTGGTCAATTGGCTAAAGGTGAACGAATTGAAACTAATCCCTGAAAAGATCATGGGAGTTGGGAAGGCAGAGGGCTTGAAGGACATAGTTCTCCCCATTTTCAGTGGAGTTCAACTGACTTAGCCACACATTCAAGGGCAACCATTGGCCAAAAGCCTCCAAATGCAAGGAACCCAATGTCAACCTTGGGAATCCTGGCACAGCAGGAGCTTCACTTTAGGTGCTTTTGTGGGATCTGCTTAAGCCTATTTTAAACTAATATTTCTTGCTTCAATGTTATTTGAAGGGGGGGGGTTCATATGAGTGGCAAAAACAAAGTTTTTAGGCATGGTATTTATTTTTCTACATGAGCTATCTGTAAACTCTGTATTGTGGGTATTCTGGGCTGTGTGGCCATGGTCTGGTAGGTTTTGTTCCTAACATTTTGTCTGCATGCACAACTGGCATCTTCAGAGGCATGTCACACTAACATTCGATCCCATTGCTGAGAACAGCTGGCACCTTCCTGTTACCTGGAAAACCTGGAGCACTGCCTAGCCCTCCATTTATTTAATCTTTGGGTTGGGATCACTACCGGTATTTCGAGACTCCCAAATGTCACCTGAATTTAAGGTATTTTATAGACATATCTGAATGCACAAACCTAACTGTAATCTATTAAATTTAGCCCAGAAAGCGGTGCTAAGTACTCACCCCTTCTCTTGCAGCATTTAAAGACTGCTTAACATAGAGAAACATTAGTTTTTAACACCTGGAGACCTCTGAAGCTTGCATATTTATTTGCTGCTCATAATGCTTGAATGTAAGATCCCGGCAGCAGTGAAAACCAGAGGGGAAGGGGAAGGACAGCCCCTGCAGTTCTAGGGAGGAACATGTTTTCTACAGCCCTGCTTGGACAGTAGGGGGCGTAACCAAGCCATATGTGAATGACTGCCCCACAGAGAAGACACCTTTATGGCATGGTCCTATTTGTCTTTCCCTTGCAATGGACTGAGCCCATAATAGTGTAACTGTGTGGCAACAGGACCAGCTTCAGGTTGCCCTCCAGTGAAGGTCAGAGAGATCCTGGCTTCATCACATGTCCTAACACCTCATCAGGGAATAATGTAAGAATACAGCAGGAGGATCTAGTTCTCACCCTAAACTAGGGGTCTCCAAATTATGGCTTGCAGGCCACATCTGGCCCACTGCAAGATTTTATCTGGCCCACACAGTCTAGTGCAGTAATAGCTGAGGGGCAGCCCAGTGCAGGGGGTGAGGCGGACTTGGCCAGGGTGAAGATGTGTGTCCAAACAAGGCAGGCCACTGAATATGGCAGGCGCTTCTCAGATCTGTGCTGAGCTCTGGTCTACAGCAGCCTAATCTAGGAATTTCCCAGCCTAGACCTGGCAGCCCTCAGAGGGAGGCCCATTCCCAGAGGAAGCTGGCCCAAGAGACCATGCAAATAGGCATGCACAGTCCCTGCCCCAAAGCTCTTCCCTCTTCTTGGGTGATGGTCAGCCCAGGTGGGGCAACAGCAGGAGCACTCGTAGGTGAGCTCAGAGGCTTGGCTAGCATGTGTGGCTGAGGAGCCACGTGTCCAGCAGGAGGGCTATAGGGCTGCTGGCTTGGCAGCTGCCCCTTTTGCTTTCGTTCCTTTGGCAGCAAGGATAGGGGTTTACCACTTTTGTCTCCTGTGTGGATTTGGGGTACATCTAAATGGAATATGACTCAGGTGTTGGGAGTGGTGGGATTCTAAACTTTGCTGCCACTTCTCAAAATCAGGACGTTGGAACACCTTCCCTTGGAAGGCAGGCTAAAGTATTAGAGGGCTTTTGGGATTTAAAAAAAAAGGATTATGAAATTCTTTATACTTGGAGCACAGAGAATTCCTCTTTCAAAATACTAGTTTTGGGTTTTACCGTATGACAGTAATGTGGGCAGTGGATTCAAAATTAGGAAAACTGCCTTTTGGGCAGAGTTCATTAATTTACGGAACTCCTTGCCCCAATGTAACTGCTGATTTAGCCTGCTTGGGTCTATTCAGTAGAATTTACAACTCAAGAAAATAGTCTTGGGATTACAATGCAAGTATTAGGATGGGGTAGTGCTGGACAAGATCTGGGGAGACCCCGGTTCAAATGTGCAGTGAGCTTTTTTAAAAGAAGGCTCAGCTATGAGAGTCTCCTGTAAATGCATATATGGGTTAAACAATTCACAGGGAACTAAATATTTGCCTTTTAATCCTGTGCATTTTTACCCAGGTAAGCATGCATAAGATTACAGCATTATGGACGTGGTTAAAAGTTATAAATGGATTTTTTTTCAGTCCGTGAATATTTATGAAATCTACAATACAGCCCTTGGACTGAAAAGTTTGGGGACCCCTGCCCCAAGTGATTCATTAAAAAGATAAGAACAATCCAACCCAGGGAGCCCGTTTTTGATCCTGCAAGCAGCTTTTGTGTTCTGACATCAGGACACAAATACAAAAATTCCTGACACAAAAGCTCTTTCCGCACGTGCGGAATACAGCTTCTGAGCGAGGTTTTCGAAAAGCAGCATCTTCCTGCCGGCGCAGTGCGAACTGCACCAGTGGGAAGACAACGCTTTTCCCATCGCCTCTGCCTGTCCAGCGCCACTCCGGAGCCCTGCAGAGACCCACCATGCTACCCTCCGACCCCTGGAGGTCAGAGGGCATCCTGTGCAGGTCTCTGCAGCCCTCCAGAGCGACACTGGATAGGTCAGTGGAGGCAAAGGACCACAGGCGGCTCGTGCAGAGCCGCCTCTCCGGTGTGGTGGATCTGCTGGGCTTTTCACGCTGCTGTGCAAGCAGTCCCCGAGCCTCCACCAGCAATTATGCCGGTGGAGGTGCGTTTCCGTTGCTGTGCGGAAACAGCCTAAGTGTCGAGGAATTAAGCATAAGCTCAATAGTAAATTGAAGATGTAACAGCTGTTCATTAAGTGTCCTCTGTGTATAGCCAAGTATAAGAAAACATGGTCCAGGCAACTTCCTGAAGCTAAAGCCAGTGCTCACCAGCCTTTTTAGGAAGGTTGCAGAGCCAGGTGAGTCTGATTACCCTTTGGAGAGAGCTTACTGGCTGCAGTTCTTTTAAAGAATAAATTTAGCAGCAGCTACTATACTCTGGTAACTTAGCATATAGCCAGGCTTTGTATGTCACAAAATAATAAGATATAGACAAGTTGAAGAGGCGAGGAAGGGAGGGGCAGGGAACATCATACTATCCTGCATATATTCGAACAGTAGGCATCTGTAAAATACCTCCCTTCATTTTAGAACCATTCATGGGAATGACAATGTTCCACAGAATTACAACTTTTAAAACACTTCTAAAAAAGTATGATAGTTTTATGCTGAATCTCCATTGTATGTATTCAGCAGCCTGCAATCTGAGCCAATTGGCACCAAATGCAAGATCAAGTCTTGCAGTCTTTTAGGATAAACTTGGGCATGACCAAGTCTCACACCAATCCTACTAGTCATGGGGTAAGGCATCAAATACCCCATGGCTGTTTCCCAACCTGTGGGTCAGGACCCAAAAGTGAGGTGTGAAACCTCTGTAAGTGGGTCACATGTCATCCCTTCTTAATGGCTGCTCCTGCCTTGGAATTGCTCTCCCTCCTTGCCCACCTCTGAGTCTGACGTGGCCATGAGTCTCCCCGAGCTCTGTACTGGCAGAAACCAAGGGTGTTGAGGCTGCTTCACAACAGCCTTTGAAGGCTGCCAGCCACAGATGCAGGCGAAACGTCAGGAGAGAATGCTGCTAGAACACGGCCATACAGCCCAGAAAACACACAGCACCCCTTTGAAGGCCAGTGTTTCTTAAAGCTTCAGGCGCTGTTTTCTCATTTAAAAGTTTTTTTAAGAGTTCAGATTTTCTGCAGTCCTCTCAGGTTTGTAGGAAGATCACTCTTGTTTGTTCATGGTTCCAATCTACAGCTTTAAGTATTCACAGATAAGGCCATGCTGAGAATTAGCTACACTGATGATTAATGCACTGACTGCAATTTTGTGCAAGGGAATGGGAGGACAGATTTTTATGCTTGACTACTTAACTCAAACATAACAGCACCTAATGTATTTCATAAGCATTACCAGACCAAATGAGCCAATCTTCATTATTTCAAGAACTACTTTATTTCAAGAACTATTATTTCAACAATACAATACAAAACATTTACAGCTCTAATATACAAAAAGTTTAAATCACATTTGCTTTGACTGACACAGTCTTTAATAACTTCAAGAGAACTGTAGTTACTTTACTTCTCCTTTAATGGTGAAAAGAAAGGATGTTTAAGAGCGTCTGAAAGGGTAATTCGTTCAGCAGGGTCGTACTTTAACATTTTTCCTATGAGATCAAACAGGCTTTCATGATCAGAGTCGTGGCACTGCATGAATTCCTAAAATGAGAGCCAGAAAAAGAAATGAACACCCTTCAACGTTTAACAAGCATGGTGTGAGGACTCTCCAAACTACCCCATGAACATACAGAATCATCTTACCTTCAGTGGTTTACAACGCCTTGAAACATATCTTCCGGCGGAACTGTGCTCATCCCAATCTAACCGGTCTTGGTGGAAGTACTTGTGTTTCCTGATGATATACAAAATTAGAATTCAGGATCATGTCATATGCTTTTATTAGAACACTGGACAGGTGCTCAAGTTAATAAAGTATTTAGAAATTGAATTCTACGAGAGGTTTGCTACGTGCACAATTTACAAACAAAAACACACTATGCTGTAGGCACATTTTATTGCCATACTGAAACTTGCACAATGCATTATTCACCAACTTAAGGGCAGAATACAGTTCTGCACATGCCAATCATAATGTTTAGCATTTATCACTCAAGCACCACTTCACTAAATTAAAGAATGGAATTTACTTTGCTTCTGCCTAGGCAGCAAATACCATAATCAGATGACACTACCAGTCATTTCTCCCAGAACACAATGAAGCAAAGTCCTACATAACAAATAGGGCATTTAACTTCTCTTTCAACTCCTATTACAGAAATCCATTTGAGCTTACAAAAACTCAAGTCTCAAATCGAATTACACAAAGAATTAAAAATAATTTTTAAAATTAAGAGCAACTACAAGGAATATTTCCCCATGCTGTATGTTGTAAATGAAAATGTTTTATGTTACACATGCATTAAAAACCCTGCCCCTCTTTTATGGCTTAAACAGTTTGAGGAAGAGGGAAATACAACTAGAATTTGGACCAAGCCTTGTTAGCCTATTCTGCTAGACTTCACGAGCAACATCAACGTGCAGTGCTATCTTTCTCGTGTGAAGGTGCGCTGACCCCTTTTTTGCTGAAAAGATAAAAACAGGCAATTTTTTACCCGAGTGACTCACTTTCTCTACTAGTTAGAATGGGGCCACTTACTTTGCTAGTAAAATGACACAAAACCCCATGTTTCAGCTACCTAAAACAGAATTTGGATATTACAAAAGGACTGAAGGTACAGTATATACACACAAGTGGAATGAACAACTTCAGCCACTAATGAGAACCACTCACAAGACTCCCACAGAACATTTCTCAAGAAAATAATGATTGATTTAGACCACACCCATTGAAGATTACTTATCATGAAGAGGCAGCCTTAAGGCTTGTAACTGAACAGGAATAAACCAATCATCTGGAGAATTGAATACAGAGGACATTGTCAGAGGCAGGAGAGTCACGAGACTTAAAAGCATTCGTACTTACCTGGTTTTCTGAATCATGTGAATTGGTAATGGTCCCAGTATCTTCTGCATCATTGCCAGATGCTCTTTACTGTCGTGTGTCTAAGAAAACAAATAGAGCATAAATGCCTTCGATACAGTGAATGTGAAAAAGTATTGGAAAAAAACCTAAAACTGTTCAGGAGATAAGGTATCTGAACATACAATAATTTCCAGTATGTTGATTAGAAAAATTGGCAGGTGCATGTAGACCCAGGCTTATTTTAAATAAGCACCTATTACCAGTTACTTAAAGAATTTCTACAACTTGGCTGTGTTCACCCTATGCTAACACAAACCACTAATAGAAAGTATGTGTATAAACCCAGGTCCTGATCCAGAGATCCACACAATAGGATTTTCTACTTTTCCCTTCTTCCTCCAATACAGCAATCTTTTTGTGGACTGACAATTAACTCAGCTTTAAACACAGCAGATGAAACTGCAAGCAGAGATCAAAACCCTCCCTGAAGAAGTGCAGCCCAATGCTTCACATACACTGACCTTGAGTATTTAAGCAAACAAGTAACCAAGAGTGTACAGCATTTCATGATCAATGAATTGAACTTAAAACTACACCTGGCTGGATTTTTTCCAATACAATTTCAATGGGAAGCAAATAATACAACATCATAAAACAGAAAAACAACAACATGAAATCGTACTTGATGAGAAACAGAACTTTTCACATCAAGGTCACTTAAAAGAGGAAACTTCCAGTAGTAACAGTAAACAGTATCATGGACAATCACACCTTTCCCAAAAGTCACACTTTATTCAATATTGTTGTATTTACATACCGGAAATATTGTAAATCCAAGGTAATATTCAATGAGAATGCAACCAATGCTCCAAACGTCACATGGCTGGGACCATCCCAAAGCTACAGAGGAAAAGTTTAAAATTACTTTTTAAAAAACCAGAATTACATATCTCAATTTAGGTACTGCTGATCTGAAATTAAACTGCTTCATATGACCAAAATGTTTTGACAACCAACTACCTACACAGAGTAGCCATCACCACCTCCAACTTGAATGCACAGAATACATGAAACACAAGCATGCTTCAAAATGCAAAACTTAATACAGGCAACAGTGAATATAAAATAATTCTAGGATTGCAGAGCTATTTTTTGTGGGATTACAGAAAAAGGACCACTTAGAAGCTTCCTTTAAAAAGGAAACATGGTACAAATCAGAGCTACTTGCTTGGCAAAGCAACTTGGCTTTGTGACTCACCCAAAATTACTTCAGGCGCTCGGTAATGCCTTGTAGACACGAGTGTACTATGATGTTCGTCATCGTAAGTTGCACTGCCAAAGTCCACAACTTTGATGTCAGGATTTTTCAGTGTGCGTTCATCCCGTTTCTGAAATAAACCACGAATTCTAAGTATTTGGACCATAACAAGCCCTTCGGGGATCGGGCGGTATAAAAGCCGAATTAATAAATAAAATAAATAAATAAACAAACAAAATGGACACTGAAAGCTGCTTATAAACGTAAGAGTTGAAGCTTACCAGTTTATGATTATACTTTTCCGTATAGTCCGACTTCACAAATAGTATGTTTTCAGGTTTCAAATCTGTATGCGTTAGTTTGTTGGAATGTAAAACTGCAAAGAAAAGTCAACATGTTTCAAACCAGCTATCAAAAAGACATCCAAAGTTAAAGCCTTTTAGAAGCCCAAAGTTTGTTTATAGTGGCTTTTAATATCAGAACATACAAATATGAGATGTGATGGAGGTGGCAAGGACGAGACACAAGTATTTCTACTGTTTATACTTTTAAAATAAACTTATAAACTGCCTAGGAAACTGTAAGAACTGAAATAAGCTACATGTGCTCTGTATACTTACAATTTACAGATTTGCAGATCTGATATGCCATCCGTCTAATGTGGTCCATACTGAAGGGCAGAAAGCTGTTTTCTTTTATGAAGTCATAAGTGCTAAGGCCCAGCAGTTCAAAAACAATGCAGACGTGGCCATGATGTTCAAACCATTCAATCATCTGGACGCAGCGGCTGTAATTTAATGAGATCATCCAAAACATGTTACCAAAAACACCCCAGGTCGCTGGACATTAAAAGACGAGAAGTCTACACACATTAAATATAAGTTGATAGCTAGAAGAGACACCAACAGACAAGGATGAGATTATGTACTTAATAATGCTTCCTATTAAATGCTGATACATTGTAATCAAAATGCTTTTTAGAACTCCCATTATGCGATACTTACTATTTACTGTAAGGATCTGATACTTTCAAATGCTCCAGCACTTGTATTTCTGATCGAGCGGCTTCAGAATACCTATCAACGTTTTTAACTATTTTTACTGCTACATGTCTGTTTCCCCTAAAAACAAGAGAAAGACATCATGAAGAATCACAAGGACACAGAACTTTGTGTGTGTGTGAGGGGGGTTAAAGTCACATCTGACTTGTGGCAACGCTGTAGGGTTTTCAAGACAAGGGGCACTCAGAGGTGCTTCTCCACTGCCTGCCTCCGCATCAGGTCCCTAATATTCTTTGGAGGCCTCCCATCCAAATACTTGCCAGGGTCAACCCGGACTAGATCAGGCCAGCCCAGGCTATTCAGGTCAAGGCTCAGAACTCCACTGATGTAATGAATACGTAAAGAACTTCTTTTCTTTTTTTGCTCTTATGGCAAGAAAACTTCAACTAATTTGTCTGCATTAAATTAAGAGTTACCAATCTTAAGCGAACAGACCAAGACTCAACTTTACAACTTGGAAGCTACTAGTTATTCTTCGGCTTTTATGCTGAAGGTGCATTCACTTTAGAACACATATCCTTCAAAATAACCAGCCCAGAACCCCTGGTCTGGGGCCTAAATCTAAATAAGTGACTATATCACAACACAGCTCTTGTAGAGAAAATCAGATGTAACGCTGGGGGTATGCATTTTACTGAAAAATTTACATGCTATCTAAATTTTGACTCAAAGGAAACATCAGAAGAGGAAATGGAAGGGGGACATTTAGAGGAGATTCCTCTGGAACAATGTACAGATATAAGCTAAGGTTTGTTTCAAGAGAGGCATGATGATTAAAGGGTTGTACTGGCTTAACAAGAGGTTGTGATTTTATGGAAAGATCGAAAGGATGACATGAGAGCCATGTGGTATCCTGTAGGAACCAGACAAAGTGTTTCAATCATTACGGGTTCAAAGCAGAAACTTAAAGTGAATGCAATTCCAGGTGTGGAAACCACTGAAAGAATGTATAAAAAGAAGTTAGGAACTCACATTTTGTGATCTATGCACTCCACAACTTTTCCAAAAGCACCTTCACCCAGAGTAGTTACAATTTCATCTAAAAGCAGGGAGAAAAAATCAGTTATACATATAATGACATAATTTCATTATTCAATACACCATATTATGTTCTAGGCTGTGGCGCCTTGTAAAAAGTAACTAGATATCTTTAAAATATTTAATTGGACAACGCTTCAAGACAAGTTATGCCTATCTCAATCTAGACTAGCTTTGTTTACTGTGTAGGAATTTGATTAAAATTTAATGACAGTATTAAAATAATGTCCCCCCAGAAAAAAAACCAAACAACATAACAAAAACCAAAGAAAGAAAAGGACTTCCAAAGTGTCCTGAACTTAACTAAAAGTAATTATTCTATCTGAAAAGTGAATAAGTTTTGAAAAATATTCTATACATCTTGCACTTAGTACGTCTCCACTCTGACAGATCAGGTGACCCTCCTCATCATCCTCTACACTCCTCGATCTTTTCCTTCGATGACTCCTCTGGTAACGGCAAGTGCGCGGCACCAAGATCATCCAGCCAATCAATAAACCCGAGTGAATTCAGGGCAGAATACGAAATTCATTCAGCAGGGAGATATTCAGGCATTCAGATACGCGCCAGGCCACAAACGGTTGGCAGGAACAATTTCAAATTCCCCAGAATTTCACAGGGCACATAGTTTAGGTTACGGGAAAAAAACATGGCAAGGAACAGATTTTCAGATAATGTTCTTCAAGTGGCAAGGTAACAACACACAATATAAACGCTTTTTAAAAAATATGGCTTGCTCTATGAATTATTTAAAACTTGTGTATTAAATCTTATTGGTCTAAAGCTGCTACATCACAAGCGATAGAATTTGCTAACCTACGTAACCCTAATGGTAAGCAAAATATCTCAATAATCAAGTACATCTTCTATCATGCATGTAATTAAATGCAAGATCCTATGCAAATCATGCCCAGATTCACAAAACCTCCCTCCTCTACTGCATATAATCATCAGTTGAAAGGTTTGCATTACATATAAGCCCCCTGATGCAGAAACACAGTAGCCTCTGTACTTTTGGAGGTTCTTTTCACTTGCTCAAAGATAATCAGCACAATCAGCTCTGGCCATGGCAATCGCCAACTAAACCATAGGAAATTTATTAATGGCCTGAGTTTTGTTAACTACTCCCCACACCTGTCTTGTCGAAGCAGCAATCCAGTAGTGCTGACAACACTGAGCATGCAATTCCCACCCTCTGAACAGCTACAGGGTTGGGAAGAAATCAATTTCTATACACGATCACACTTTGCTGGACTCGTACAACTATCTTTTCCATTTAATGGATTTAACAGGAAATATACTTGTCTACCAAATAGCATATAACATCCAGTTCTTTTATTTGTTTAAAAGGCATTCATTCCACTTCATCTTTATAATGTTCAATAACACCTAATTAGTCTCAAAAATAGGATGGTATTTAAAATGTAATTGTAGCCATCAATTTGTGAAACCTGATACACATTTCCGAAAGAAGTTGTGTAATTCAGGTATATGTTCAAAAAAGATCAGTGGAATAACATCTGATAAACAAGTAACACAAATGATGCTAGAAAACAGTTGTCTAAACAGTGTCCTCGTTTCAGAAAAACAAGATTTACCAGAAAAAGTTGGTCATTCTTAGCTGTAACACCTCCCAATTCCCTTCACTTTTGTGTAATTGTTGAGATGAGGTTAATATATTAACATTCAATGAACTCTAAATCATTCATACCGTGTGTGAGCGTTGATCTGATTTGCCATGAGTCCTGTGTTTTCTTTTGTAACTGCTTTGGACACTATGACCAGATGACTTGCTACTGTGGTTGTAATAGCCATTCTCATGATCTCTGCAATGATGCCTGGTTTGAGAGAGCTGACTGAAGTTGCTGCTGTATTCTTCCACGTAGCGTCGTTCATGAGGACCTCTCTCATATTCATGGAAGGACTCGGCATCTGAATAAAGACTGGAGGAGGGCAGAAGAACACACCCGTTGGTTCTAACACTGACTACTGAATTAGCAGTTCATACACCAAAAGTATACAGAGACCAACTTAAGTACAAAGCCATTCTTATCCAGAAAAGGATTACTGACCTGTCGTAAGTTTCGGCATGATTAAATTTGCAGCGCTTGCTCTCATGCACACTGCTGTTCAATGGCCTTTTCCTGTGTTGGTGCCTGCTGGATACTTTGTCATCCCAGCAGTTCCTGTCATCCCAGTCAGGATAGTTAGTCTGTCTGGAATACCGCATCTGTAAGAAATTGGTTTTATTTACTCAGGTAACTTTAAAAATTAGCAACAGATGGTAACATAAATCAGTATGTCGTTAAAAAATACTATGAGGAATTTCCAGCAAATCTGGAATTATATCCCCTAAAATTATAACACAGCCTTCACTCTATCACAATCAAGATGTGCTGAAGATTACAGTAAAATGTATTTACTCGGAACAGTTGCTAATCGTAATGAAAAGTACAAGTCTGAACAGCACACTGAAATCTTCAAAAGTTGCACACTATTGTTCAAATTATGGAACTGTTTCATTAATGGTGATTTTAGTGCTAACAGATTAGCAATTTTCATTACAATGTCTGATGTTATCATCCATCTTTTCTTAAAGCTCAAGTTATAAAGGGCTGGGTGAGACAATTCGCATAAACTGAGAGGGGTCTATTCCCCACAAGCCCCTGAAAATCCCCCGCCCCAAAATGTTTGCACTCACTCTCTCAAAAACGCTTCCTGCCTGCCTTTTTGTAGTTGTTCTGGCATTTTTACTTCTTAGATTCATAGCTACAAAGCTTCCTGCTGCAATTCTCTAGGGGCATGTCTATGTATCTACTTAGACATGAGCTCCCCAACAAAATGTTTAAAATAACAGAAATACAGCTCCCTTAAATCCTTTCAAAGCATCCATTCCTCTTCAACTTGTCACTTTTCATATCACCCTCCCTCACCCCACTCCCCAAGCCCAGTGCACTCAGCCCAGCTCATAGATGTGATAAAGATAACAGAAAGCAGGGGTGGGTTAATGAAAGTCACCGTCTCTGACACTGTCCAGTAGTCACAGTTTAAAGTTACTCTATCGCAAGAACCAGCCAGAAATGCCCATCTTAACCTCCTAGCACCTGCCACACCTACAACAAATTCATAATACACTAATAAAACATATTGTTACACAAGCATAATGTTGGCAACCTGGGGCAGCCATACCTGGGGAGGGGGACCACTGATGCAAACAGCTGCTGTTTTGATTTCTAAGACAACACAGTAAGTCTGAAAGGAACCCCAGAGCACTGAAGCACCCAGGAAATAAAATTGCAGCACTGACATTCTGAACCCCCATTTTCCCCTGCCACTCAACCAAACAGTGATGGGGACCCACCACAGCAGGAGCCCGAGCCCTAGCCTCCACAATATTGATTTTGATATGATTCCCATCTCAAAGACCTGTATGTTGCAATGAGGGCTGTCCACCACTATTCATTTTGGCAGAGCAGCAAATAAGCTCAGTTACAATGATCTAAGGACCACCTCAACAATTAGGGAAAACAGGGGAATGGCTGCAGATGACAAACCCAAGTATCACAATTTTAACGACTGAAAATATTGAAGCAGATTTTTAAAATCCTTGCATTCTTAACTGTATGCATTAAGCAGCTTATATCAGGGTGGATCTGACTGATCAAACTGATATAAATCATGATTTAATTAACTAGTCAGTAAGGGTTAATTTAAATAATGGTTTTCTACACAAAGACTTATTCTTGCTGGTATAATCTTAACATATATAGCCAGATGATGCCACTTTTAGAATAACTTTCCCCATTAGTTTTACAGTTATATTAAAAATGACTGGTTATACTAGTAGAAATACACAGATACGTAATTAGGAAATCACTGCAAAGTGAACTATCTTCAAGTTTCACTTGGGTCTTGCATTCTTTGTGCAGTGTTTGCACAAAGGAATTTCATTAAAATGGTCTCTTTTACAGTCCACTGACATTACAGATTTTCTCCTCCAGTGAGAGAATAATACAATTTTTATCTAGCCTGGCTTATATTAGACAGTTCGAATTTTGTAATCTAGTCTTTAGACTGTATCATACAATTTTTATGACAGTGTTTTCTCATGCTCTAATCTACCTCGAATTTAAATGAGGTAGAGTATAACTAAAGCAAATAAATATGTGCAACCGCACAGGACCTTCACGGTGGCCATTTTGAAACTGGCCTCACCCCATGGCAGCCATTTTGTGATGGCACCATCTCTGAAAATTCCTAAAGCACCCACATAGTGGATAATACTGGGAATCTCTGGTCCATAATATTATTATATTTTATAATAAACTAATGGTTGCAAAAAAATGAAACAAATCTCTATAACCTCAGTTATAGCATGTAACTTGTGAACCAACTAATCATATAAGAGGGAGAAAAGTCACATGGTCCGAACAGGCAGGAGTTCCACAATCAACTTCCTCAGCCTAAATCCAGATTTGTACATATTTAATGCATTTTTATTTTGCCCTTCCTCCAAGAAGATGAATCAAAATAACTGACTAGCTGACTAACAAAATAACTGACTTCCCCTCGGGGAAGAGGCGGCCTATAAGTTTGAAATATAAATAAATAAATAAATAAAATAAATGTTACCTCTATCCTTTCAAAGGCAGGCAGGGATTTCAACCCAGATCTCCCTGTTTCTCGCCCGTTACTCAAACTACACGGACACTTCAGACTGCAGCGTCTGGACTGAGCCTAGATAGTTAAATACTAACAATACCCACCCCCTCACAATGGGTAACTGAAGTTCTTAGAACATCACAGGAAACAACGTGAATAAGCCCCATGAGTGTTCAGGTTCCAGGTATACAGCCAGGTTACGCAAGTTTTCACGTGCCTTTTGAACATCACACCAAATTAGAAAACAAAGGCATTTGCAGTTTCCGTGTTTCCTTGTTTACACGAAAGGACAACTAGGTTTCCCCACCGCAAGCATGTCATTAGCATTCTACCTGTCCGTGTTAAGTAAAGATAGTAAAAATAGATTTTTGTATATACTTGCCAAGGGGTCACTTTCAAATCCCCCTGCTGTATCAACTATCCTCGGGGACAGGATAGCGCCTACCAGTTACTAACTGGATACCCCCGAATGTCTGCCTTCTATGTCCCTATGTAGGTGATCTCTCTATGCCATCTTGCTGGAATCGGTTTTCAATGTTTATATTTTTGTACTATTTATATTATTGTATTGCTTTTATGTGTTTTACATGCAAGGCGCCTCGAGTCCATCTGGAGATTGGTGGGGTAAAAATGTAATATATAAATAAAATAAAACACACTCCGGCCATTTTACTGACAGCTACTCCTTGAAACGTCCCTCATCATCTCCACAATGACACGGGTTTAGTTTTAAACCACCCCTTCAGGCTCCTACCCTTCTCTACGCAGTGGCGTAGGAGGTTAGGAGCTCGTGTATCTAATCTGGAGGAACTGGGTTTGATTCCCAACTCTGCTGCCTGAGCTGTGGAGATTTATCTGCGGAATTCAGATTAGCCTGTACACTCCCACACACGCCAGCTGGGTGACCTTGGGCTAGTCACAGCTTCCCTTCACCTTTTCGTTAAAGAGCAAAATTCGTCTAAGTTTTTAAACGGCCCCCACAAACAATTTCCAATGGATTTCTAAGCCGCCCTGGACGTTTACTTTCTTTCATAGGAAAATTAAAATAATAAAATAATAAACACGGTGTTGCGTTCGGTTATTTCCCTTGCTTAACACAGCCCCTGCTGAGCTTTTCTTCCCTCACTTCCCCCAGGTATTGTCAAGCCAATCCCCAGCTGTACACGAGTATTTTTGGGCGACGAGATTCCTCCTTCCTCCTCCAACAAGACGGGGGGAAAAGGGAGGAAAAGCAGGATCCGAAGTCGAAGGCCTCCCGTTTTTCCCATTTACGGAGCCGGGGGGGGGGGGCGGGGTCGGAAAGGACAAGGACAAAATGGAGACCCGGGGCGAGAAGGAAATGGCGGCCGGCTCAAAGATCCCCTCTCGCGCTTCTAGTCGGTCCAGGGAAGGACCCAGCTTCGCCGCAGCAGTCACATTTTATTGCCTTTTGGGAACGACGGGAGACCGAGAACACTGCGGCGGGCTAGACAAAAAAAAGGCGTCTCCCTCGGTCTTTTTCACTCACAGTTTGTGAGGGGAAAATATGGAGCCTCTTCCCTCTCCTCAGCATTAGGCACAGCAGGCAGGGTCCAGCCTCCGAGGCGCTCCCGTATCCCCGGCCACGCAGCCGTCCCCTTTCCCCACCCGCCTCCTCGTCCCGGGACTTACTGCTCGGTTCAGGGTGGCTCCCGCTTCACGGGGCGGCTCTCGCGGCGACCGGGTCGTCTCTCACCAACCGACGCGAAGAAAACTTTGTCCCCACAAAATGGCGCCGGCCAAGAATCGTCTGGAAAAGTACAAGCGCGTCACAAAGGATGCGCATGCGCGACGGCAGATGAGGGTGGGCACAATGGAAAGAGGAGGCGACCAATCGGGTAATTTGAGACGGGGCGGCCGCTGTTTGCTCAATGCGCATGCGCACAACCATGAGTTTGGTTGTGTAGACTGCATTAATGTGGGTGAGATATGTCGCGGTGGCTGAACGTCTTTTGATCCCACTAATTCTTCGTGGCTACTTTGTTTCTTTAAATTGCCTTGATCATTATGGAGGATTGATGGGTGACCTTTGGCTAGTCAAGCACACTTACCCTACCATGCAGGGTTGTTGTGAGGATAAAATGGAGGAGAGGAAAATGACATAAGCCACTTTGCATCTCCATTGCGGCAGGATATAACTGATGTACATAAAATAAATGTGAATTAGCTTGGAAGAAACAGGAGAATGTCATAAAGAATTCTCAGCTGATACAACCCTTTCCCAAATTCCTTGGTGATAATGTCAGAGCAGGAATAACTAACATTTCCATCTATTTAATAACATTCACTACTTTTAAATATGTAAAATGTATATTTCTGCCTTCACAAGAGTCACCAGCATGGCTAACAATTGAAAACAATAAAAATCACTGGTTGTTGTGGGTTTTCCGGGCTGTGTGGCTGTGGTCTGGTAGATCTTGTTCCTAACGTTTCACCTGCATCTGTGGCTGGCATCTTCAGAGGTGTATCACCTCTTCAGAAGTCTGTTACACACTGTGTCCAGTGAGAAGGGAATATTTAGTGGGGGAATATTTAGACTTCCTCGCCAACAGTATGTAACAGACTTCTCTCTGTAATATACCTCTGAAGATGCCAGCCACAGATGCAGCCAAAATGTTAAGAACAAGATCTAGCAGACCACGGCCACATAGCCCAGAAAACCCACAACAACCAGTTGAATCCGGCCATGAAAACCTTCGACAATACAATAGAAATCAAATTTTAAAACCATTAAACTCCGAGTGGCCCACGTAACACATAATATAACTTGGGGAAATTCCTGGAGATTTGGGAGTGGAGCTGCGGGAAGGTGACATTTGAGGGACCTTACAGGGATACAATATCATAGAGTCTACCCCACTCCCCCAAGCAGCCATTTTCTTCAAGGAAACTGATCTCTATAGACTGGAGAGAAAAGTTGTAATACCAGGAATTCTCCAGCCCTCACCTGGAGGTTGGCAACCCCACAACATAAGGGGACAGATTAAATCTCCCTGGGGGAGAGTTCTGGAATATCAGTGCCCAAGGTGAGGTTACCGTGCAAAGAGTTTCATACAAGCAGACGCTAATGCAAGGATCTCCACATTGGAGTACAAACTCTGACTAAAACCAAGCACTAAAAGAGGTTAATAACAAGATTGTTTTGCACACACACAATACCAAAAGCAGCAGCACTTACTCTTTTCCACAAATCAGACTGGGATGCCACGCTAGGGCACTGAAGTTGCAGGCCTCCTCACCAACTCAAAGAACATCAACACTGGGTATTCTGCTGGAGGCCATTCAACATATCTGATTTGTGGCTGGTGGATAAAGGACAGTCGCACCTACCTTTCTTGGAGTTGCTCATCCCCCTTCTGATACCCCTTACCCACAGAAATTAGAAGCAGGGCCCAGCTGCAGGTCACTGACTGCTGTTTGAGGGCATTATTTAATTACGCCAAATGGACACCACTGAACTCTTGAAGGCTACACATCTAGCCCTAATTCAAGAGGACCAGACTTGGAAATTTTAATGCAGCGAGTCAGCTAGAATTACTAACCAAACAAATATGTCTGCACAAGGAAAACAGGAGAGCTTCAACTGCTCGGGCTGCTATTTCCTGTGGGTAGGACATTCGATCATAAAATGTGGACCATGAATTAAGAGATAGTCAAACGAAGCCTGTTTAAATGTACCATGTGATGCCCCGCTTGTTAAGAATGGGGTCTGTAGCTGAATAAGCAATACTTGTATGGAACAGAGTGAGAAAGTATATGCTACAGCCACACAGTTATAGTTTGGCTGTACTCAACAGGAGTTCCTAACCACCTCAGAAACATTAAAAAAACACAGTTGGAAGGAACCTCAAGGATCATAGTGATTCTAGTCCAATTCCCTGCATAATACAGGACATTCACAACTACCGTTCTCCCGCAGGGACCCCAGCTGAAGGAAAGCAAAACAAACAAACCCCCCAGGATCCCTGGCCAATCTGGCTGAAGGAAAATTCCTTCCTGATCTCTAAGCAGCAATCACCATGACCTTGGGCATGTAAGAAAGAGCCAAAAAAACCCCCAAGCACTGATTCATCTCTTCCTGCCCTGTGCTTCATGGTTTGCCTAAGTTCACAGAATCAGCACTGCAGTATGTACATTACACAATACAGTTTTATGATTCAGCACATTCCAGTTGGACATTATCCAGGATTTTAAAATAATTACAAACTGTATCACTGGAAGATGTGGAATTGGGTTTTTTGTCCAGTCAGGCTTACACATCCACAAAAAGAAGTTAAGTCTAGAATACAGTTGTCAACGCACTGTACAAGCTGCAAAAAATTACATACTTTTTTATTGCCAACAGAATATTATCTGGTCTCCCTGCAAATGCCCTCATTAACAGTTTCCTTAAGTGAAAAGAAGAGGCACACAAGATATTTAAAATAAATCATGTTTGAATTAAGTAACCTTAAACAGGGAAAGGTAGTTTCATATTTCATTTATATAATTCCCAATGTGTTTTTGTTTCTAGCTTTGTTAAAAATGTACAACTTCACACATCGCAATGAATCTTCTCTCCTTCCATGGAAATACTGAGATTAGGAAAGTCAGAAAAAGCTTTGGCAAATCCTCGATTCCAAGAGCAAATGCATGAACGAGCCCATCGCTCTTCAGAAGTCACTGGCAGTTAATTCCAAGCAGCCTTTCTGGAATCTGTCACAGAGCAAAAGGGTTTGCGTGGATTGTCACATCTTTAATGTGAACGTCATTAAGAGGCCGAAAAGTCTTTTCATTCACAGGCAATTTTTCCAGCTCATCCAGGGTGTCCAGACCATCAATTACTC
Organism: Sphaerodactylus townsendi; assembly: GCF_021028975.2. NCBI lineage: Eukaryota > Metazoa > Chordata > Lepidosauria > Squamata > Sphaerodactylidae > Sphaerodactylus > Sphaerodactylus townsendi. Next base: position 20,793,527 of record NC_059426.1, on the reverse strand, counting down.
TGGGGATAATAAAAGAACACAACCATGAGACACATCTTTGCCTTACAGTCAATTTATCTTCTAGTCCTTCCACAGAGCTGCACAGAAGTTCCAAAACATTGGGTGGAACTGAGGAGCTCAGGAGAGCTCCCACTGCTGGGTGGCCCCTTATGTGTGCAGCACTAATGCAATGGCCATGCAGCGAGCCCAAGCGCAGTTTACAGGAAACGTTGCTTACAGCACTTCAGCTTCCTAGCAGAATCAAAAAATATCAGCAGTGGCGTAGGAGGTTAAGAGCTCGTGTATCTAATCTGGAGGAACTGGGTTTGATTCCCAGCTCTGCCGCCTGAGCTGTGGAGGCTTATCTGGGGAATTCAGATTAGCCTGTGCACTCCCACACATGCCAGCTGGGTGACCTTGGGCTAGTCACAGCTTCTCGGAGCTCTCTCAGCCCCACCCACCTCACAGGGTGTTTGTTGTGAGGGAGGAAGGGCAAGGAGATTGTAAATCCCTTTGAGTCTCCTGCAGGAGAGAAAGGGGGGGATATAAATCCAAACTCTTCTTCTTCTTCTTCTAAATATTTCTGTAGGTACCACTGCAAGGAAATTATTACTGTAAGAAAAACTCATTCAGATGGAAGCTAGAAAGGGGGTAATTCTGCATATTAAAATAATTTACAATAATTTCCCTGGTAGACATTTTTTTTAAATCTAAAATTGCTGCTATTTCCAATGTCATCTTGATTTTTGTCAGACACGTATATGTGTCTGTATGTATATGTAGTGTTGGTAAAAAGTGCTATCAAGTCATAGCTGACGTGGCAACCCTGCAGGGTTTTCAAGGCAAGAGACATTTGGAGGTAGTTTGCCACTGCCAGCTTCCACGTGGGCTGAGAGAGTTCTGAGAGAATTGTGACAATAGGCATTGTCAGGGTGGGGCTGCCGGGGGCTCAAGTCCTGGGCGCAACCTCTGGGTGTCATGTGAGGGGCCCATATGGCCACCCCCACTCCTTCCCCACTTCAGGAGTGAGGAATTGGAAGATTATGCTTTGCATGTATATTAACTGACATGTGGTTGGAAGGAGGGCTGATTTTAATGGTTTCGGGATGTGATTTTATCATGTATGTTTTAAATCGTCAGCTACCTTGATGATTCTTGTAAGGGCAAAAAAGCAGGATATAAATAAAATAAGTGTGGACTGTGGGTACAGAGCAGTGGCGTATCTGCCTGGGGACATGAGGTTGTCTCCACGCGCCATTTCCTACCCATACACCTCTGGTAGAAAGCACAGCTTTTATGCTTCCTACTGAACTGCCACCTTTATTAAAACAATGGAACCCCTGAATTGAATACACATAAGAATTACAGAACGTGGATGGATCCAACAGTGGCATACCACTTGAAACAAAGGAGGTTTAAGATTAAGAATTGGAGCCCAATTGAGCATCAAAATTCCATATGTAGGTACAAGGCTTTTACCAGCCAGTTCAATAGAGAAACAAGACAATCTGTTACACTCATTTGATTGAGTCCTAAATGAGTCCTAAATGAATCCAGACAAATAAGGTTTTCTGTACCTATAGGATGTTTGTGTTACATTTAAATCACCCTCTCAGTTTTTCTTTCGAGTGTCTTTTTTCTCAATTTGCATTTTTGCAGCATTGGGATTCAGCAAGTGAAATATATTTGACAATTTTCTAATATATTGCTTCTTTTTATATTATATTATTATCACCCCAGAGTTTGTAGAATCATAGTTCAAATCCCTCAAGAGCCCCCAAAGCTCTATCACGCCCCCCCCCTTCAAATGATCACTGTTTAGACGGGCCAGCTCTCTCCCTGCTATTCATACCACCAGGGTCAATGAGGCACTACTTACTTCCCAAACACGGTGTATTTCATGTCTAGATGCGGCTGCTTGCCGTAGGTGATGAAGAACTGAGATCCATTTGTGTTGGGGCCGTTATTTGCCATAGAAACGACTCCACGGACACTGTGCTAAAAGAAGAGAAGCAGGAAAATTGAGGAGGTGATAACACCTTGGATAAAAAGGCTTATGTGGCCCAGCTTCATCCCCAGGTTTTCAAGATTCCCACTATTTGAAAAAGTTTTTCTATGTTCATATTTTCTATGTACATATTTTTCTGTGTTTTATAATCGTATTCCAATATGAGAAGTTTTGTGACTTCATTCATGTTACATTTTGCATAATTTAATTCAGGGGTGGTCAACCAATGTTGCTCCAGATGTTCATGGACTACAATTCCCATCAGCCCCTGCCAGCATGGCCAATTTAATGGATCACACTTTGCTCCAGTTCTGTTTTTACATTTCCGGTTGATTCTACAACTCTGTCATTGTTTACTGAATGTCTCGTCCTGTTGATTGTATTCTCTCGCTCCATGTCATCCCCTTGAGTCCAACTGAGAAAGGTGGACTATAAAAGACGCTGACAAATAAAAATCAAATAAATATTGAGCTGACTAGCAGAACTCTTAGACCAATGGAGCATCTTTGTGCTTTCCTGGGCCCTTTCTGTTTGTGTGTAAAGTGTCATCTATCTGCAACTGACTTAGGCGACCCAGTAGGGTTTTCAAGGCAAGAGTCTAACAGCATTGATTTGCCATTGCCTGCCTCTGCATAGCAAACCTGGTATTCCTCAATGGTCTACCATACACGTACTAGCAGGACCAACCCTGTTTAGATTCTGAGATCTGCCTAGATTAGACTAGCCTGGGTCACCCAGGTTGCGGGGGAGGGTGTGCAAAACATATCAAATCCCTCTAAACGTTTTCGTCTGGCTTTGCTCTAATGTAGAAAAGGAAACAAACCTGGAAAATTGCAGCTCTACAAAAATAAGCCCTGTTATTTCTACAAGAACCTCTGCATTCCCCACTCAAGCAAAAAAAGTGTTCTGCCAATCTCCCCTTAGAACAGCAATCCAAGTCTAATCTCCGTGTTGATATTTGCAGATTTCCTGGCTGTAAAACCACGACATTTACATAACAAATTTGGAAGAAGCAAAACATACCTTCAAATATTCACTGAATTCATCTTCAAATTTCCTCCCCCAAATGCTGTTTCCTCCTTTCCCAGAGCCTGTGGGTGAACAATAGGGAGGTGGGTAAAATTCCATGAAGCTGGTTGCCAGTCACGACCGCCCACGCCCAGCACAAAAATACCTTCAAGTCTTCAGTGAAGAGGACTCAAGAAAAAGAGCTGTCTTCTCCCACCTGTGCATGGGGTTTGAAACATTTAATAAAACAAAAGAAGTCTCTTGTGCTGTTCAGAATTAACTCCCTCTGTTCTTACCTTCTCTGTATCCCAATGCACAGAAGTGAAGACTCTCCTCCTTACTTCTCTCCTTAACTTTCTATGAGTGTCAGAAAACAGTGGCAAAGTGGTAACTAACGTAAAAGCTAATGCTACCTCAACTGGTAGGAAGAAGGAAGCTGTGAATTACCGTATATACTCGCATATAAGTCGAATTTTTCAGCATATTTTTTGCAGACCCCTGCACTAGGAGGTCCTGGGTGAATACTCAGGAACCTTGACAAGTGGCTAGTCAACTAAGCAGCATCGAGGCCATGAAGGGTGCCACGAATTCCATAAACATTGCTCAGTTTCCAGTTAGTCCACACATGATGTTTTAGCTGTCAGCAATCAGGACTCATTAGTTCCCAAAGTCTGGGAGGGACTGTTTCTCTTTACGTGTGTGAAGACCAGCATGTCATATAATGTAAAGCTGGCACCTCTATCTTAATGTGATGCCAGTGTGCAGCCAAGGAGCCCTTAACCAAGCCGCTCTCTCAAGCTCAGCTCCCCATTCTCAACACAGCGATTGAAAAACTCCAAGGATTACCATTTCAAAGACTAGTGGAAAGTGGTTTGAAGACTCTCAAAGTCTACATCAATGCTAAGCATTACTATTATGATTGGCCAAGATGCTTCGGAATCTTAAGCAATATTAGACATCACACTGATCTGACTGACTGAGATTCACCATTTAAAATTCATCATTAGAAGCCACGTTTGTAAAATTTGCACAGCAAGTTAACAGAATCATGACACCACTTCCCATAACGATGGTTTGCTTTGACACTCTTTGCTACTGCTCTGAAAGTCTCAATAAGTAACAGAATGTTTTACCTGCTGGATCTCCTGTCTGTACCATGAAGCCTTTAATATTCCTGTGAAATAGGCAGCCACTGTAGTAATTACTAGCACAGAGAGCCAAGAAATTCTAAAGAAAAGAGAGACTGTTGGTTAAGATCTGAGACAGAAGGACATGTGATATAGCCACACACAGACAGATACTCTTGAATTCTGGGTAAGAGTAATTTTTGCCCCCAAGACTTGCACACTCTTCTACTACTTAAATTCCCTCTCCCTTTCCTCTCCAGTATTAACTGTAATTAGCTTTAAACTACACTCTGAATTCTGGGCTCTAAGGGAAAGGACGAAAGAAATTAAGTAGAAGAGAGAGGAAAGTAACTTAATTATGGCTAAGAGGTTGGGAGACGGCATAGCTGACCCAGGGCTAAGCATCGAGATTTGCAAGTCTAAAAAATACTCTCTCAATTACAGTCTATCATTTGTATGCATCACACTACCCAAGGATTCCAAGGCCTAGAAACTGGCAATGTTCTGAAAACGGGCTATGCCTTTTAAAAAGGTTTTAGGAAACCAAATCTGCAGACGAAAGAGCTTGGTTTGTTGCTGTGCCAAAATTGAGGCATGAAAACATTTAGTCCAAAGGACACAATGCTCATTTAAGGATCTAAAAAACCACAGAAACAACACTAACCTAATCTACTTCTCCGATTATGCCCTATTTATTTACATCCTGGATAGTCTGCCTTTCTTGCTGAAACTCAAGTTGGATGACACCATTAAAGGAACACCTTTGGTTTCCAGATCTGAATACTGGAGACAGCTGCTAACATCAGACAGAGGCAATTCCGGCTCTCTATTCAAGGTGAGCTACTTACTTCGCACGCCCTGGGGGTTCGTTCACAGAACAGCTCAATTTTAATGTCTCCCACATCAGTGTGCAGCGTCACTGCCTGTGGAGGACAGAAGAGGTTGGGTCTCATTATTTGTTGACAGAATTCAAACTGAAACAAAGCAACCAAACTGAAAACTCCACCCAAGCTACCGCAGATGGAAATTAACAGAACTAGTTCTGCACATGCAAAAAGACAGTTAAAATAACTAACTCACTGCTAGTCAGATGGTGGTCAGTAGCCTATTTTGGGGACCTGGTTACGGCAGGAAGTGTCATCAACCAGTAGCCAATATAACCACCCCATAGGGTTTTCAAGGCAAGATATGATGGTTTGCCAACACCTTCCTCTGTATAGCAACCCTAAAATTCATTGGTGGTCTCCCATCCAAGTACTAACCATGGCCAACACTACTTGGCTTCTGAGCTGTGGCCTGGACCAACCAGATTAGAACAGCTCTTAAGATCATATAATTATTTCCAAATCCAGATCTCTTTTTAGTTATTTCAAATTTCCATCTCAACATGCCTGCAAACAATATCCAGATGTAAAATAGGTTTTCACTCTTTCCCTTATAAACAGACTTTCTGAGCCTCCCCTGGGGAAACATTACTCGCACATACAAATGAAACGTATATCTACAAAAATGCAATTGGCAACAGTGGAGAAAGCCCAAAAGGTGCAAATCAAACCTGAAACCCACAAAGAAAAGTTGCACACAAAGCATTGCGCCTAGGTTTTATGCAGCCTGTACACATTTAACTGGATGCACGTTACAAGAATATATACAATTTAAGCTTAACTCAAGAATGGACATGATTAGACAAAAGTTCAAGTTTCCACTCTGCCATGGAAGGGGCTAGTCACCTTAACCTAGTCCACAGATTGCTCTTGTAAGAATACAACAGATAAGAAGAAGAAGAAAAAGAGTTTGGAGTTATACCCCACCTTTCTCTCCTGTAAGGAGACTCAAGGTGGCCTACAAGCTCCTTTCCCTTCCTCTCCCCACAACAGACACCTTGTGAAGTATGTGGGGCTGAGAGAGTTCCAAAGAACTGTGACTAGCCCAAGGTCACCCAGCAGGAATGTAGGAGTGCGGAAACACATCTAGTTCACCAGATAAGCCTCTGCCACTCAAGTGGAGGTGTGGGGAATCAAAGCCCGTTCTCCAGATTAGAATCCACCTGCTCTTAACCACTACACCAGGCAGGATGACTTTGAAGGCTGCTTTGGATTCCCACTGGGGAAGAAAATCAGTAGTATAAGTATCTACATAAATACATGCAATAAAGGCAATGAAACACTCAGTCTCACCATCTGTACCGGCCACAAACACGATGTGTTCACGACCTGAAGAATTTCTGAAAGAACAAAACAGTTTGACTTGCAGTTTCAACAATCAGTGCCACCCAGAAGTTCTTGGGTTAAATGTTTTAAAAGTGTTATTTATGTTTTTATAATATTTTCATTAATTTTCTCATTACAGTTGACAGACAAAAAAGGAAATATAGAGCAAAAAAACCAAAGGAAAGGAAAAAGAAAAAATACAGCTATCCAAGAACTGAATGAGTGTTAACTCTAGCACACTGGATCTCAAGATTACAAAACTGATATCATTAGGGAGAACATTACTGTTTTAAAATTCACTCCCTAAATATTTTAAATTTTTTACAACTATATTTATGGCAAATGGAAAAGTTCAATACAATCAACTGCACAGACAGTAAACACTGTCATAGAGTAGCATGATCAACGTGAGGTCGTTATCAGATAAATTTCCACCCCTAAAAAAATTATGAAGGGCTCTTCCAGGTGTCCACTCGTTTTCTTCCATTATGTCAAGGGCACCATTTTATATTGAGCAAAGGGTATCTTATGAAATCCAAAACACTACCATGGAACCCATGGTAGTGTTTGTCTGTAAACAAGCCTTCCCAGTTTAGAATAATTTTCTCCCAGGTAAGGGTCCAAAAGTTTGCTGCAATCTCAGCCATTCACATTTGTGAAGTGATTTCCAACAAAATAACTGAGATTCGCTTCTGAGCAATGGGAACCTTTCCTTGGATCCTCTGGAGCACTTCCGCACATGGAAGGATTTCTGCTCACGAAGCGGGACTTTCCTGCCTCCCTGATTCTGTTTCAGATCAAAATACTGGTTTTGGGGCCAGGGATAGCGTCTCAATATTTTGGGCTATGGGAAGAAGGAGGGCAAGAAAGTCTCCCTGAGCAGACAGAAAAGCTCCAGTGAATCCAAGCCTCTGCCTGCAATCTAGGTCACTGCACAGAAGCAAAGGAGAGCAATCAAGCTGGTCTAAATCCTTTTCTAAAATATCTCTTTGTTGCCGCATCAAGGATATAATTTCTTCCACTTCAATCACCAAACCACTCCAGTTTCTAAAACACAGACACCCCTGTTCTAGCCTGAGCTAAGCATGAGCATCTCAAAGGATGTCTGACCATGCTTACACTGTAAGGAAAGATATTTAATGTATCACCAAATGTATTTCCATCACCACTGAACAGTTTGGAGTAGCTCACCAATATGTCATAGCGCATGCATTACTTCTCTTTATTCCTTAAGACTGTTGTGCTGATTTTTCTATGTTGCAACAATGAACAGTGGAACGCTTTGTCGGAAGGGGAAAAGCCAGTGGCCTTACATTTATGGAAGCCCCCAGATCAATCACATGGAAAGACACAGACAGCAGAAGCAGGATTAGGATGAAGCAGAGATTGAGGTGAATGCAAATGTAGTGCTATAGTTCTTCCGATTAATTCCACATGGTTAAACACCCTGCAGCATAAGAAATAGCCACTAGCTCCCCTGTCATAGGCAGTAAGCATAAAATGATTGAGCACATTTCTTCTTCTGCAATTAAGAGTCATTCCAGCAATCCCATCCAATTAAAAGAACAGAAGTCTGGTTAATGTGGCATACTGGTTAGCGTGTCAGCCTAGGATCTGGAAGACAGCGAGGGATAAAGGTTCCGACTTGGCAGGCAACTTCCTACGCTTTGCCACCAGTGCCCACTGCTTCTGACCAGCAGCAGCAGAAAAAGGGAAGGGAAAATAGTGTTGCATGCAAGACACTGTTTACGTCTATCTGCACACACCCCGCAACTCCTGCTGGCTGCTAATGACCAGCTGGCAATCCTTCTGTGAAGTTCCCACCCAGGGTTACTTCTCCGCCCAGACACTTCCTTATTAACCAGCCTCTAGAATAAAAGGAAGATGGCAAGAGGAGCATTTAGGCTGCAGTTTGTTGTGCAATTTGTTTACAGTAACAAATTTATGAGTTCACCTGCCCCTCATTGCCTCCACACCTGACTCCAGTCCGCCCCACAGGACCCTTTACCAGCTGCCTGTAGTCACTGCAACCTTACCACAGGTTGGGCACTGAAGTGGAATGGTCCCAAAAGAGGAACGGGATGCTCTCCTTGCCAGGAAAGCTGCCTCGCTGGTCCATGGGAGGACCTGGGTCCTAATGTCTTCTCTGTTTCATGGCCAGATGATTCTCCTCCCTTGCGGCCTTTTTATTCCCTTCCCTCCTGCCATACCCTTTCAGGACCTCCTGGCTTGCATGTTAGGGACCTCCCAGGGGATGTGATCCTGGCAGACTTTGGCCCTGCCTGCCTTTTAGATACACTTAAGAATCCAATCCTGCCTTTCTCTCCTCTGGGCAACTGACATGTTCCCTCTTCTGGGGTTCTTCCTGGGTTTCCCCCACAGTTTCCCCCATTTCAGAATACCAGGAAATGTGACAAAGATCCAGGTTGAAACCCTCAATGCCACGGAGGCTTGCTTGGTGACCCTGGCCCAGTCACACTGCAAGCCTAACCCAATGAAAGAGGCAATAAGGTAAGCTGCTTTAGGTCCCTGGTGGGCAGAAAAGCAGGGTATAAATGAAGAAAATAAAGACACGTTGCACTCACAAGGTGACTGTTGAGATGTCTGAAGCCTCCTTCACAGCAACGTCAAGACTCAAAGGTATCCTGGAGGCATTTATCTTGACACCATACTAAGAGAGAAAAAGATGAAGAAAAAATGGCCAATAGGTATTTATCCTGTTCAGCGAACAACCCGAAGCACTTCAGAAGGAAGGGAAATGAGCTGAATGTCAAGGCAAACATAACCAACTTTTGTGGAAGTTGGCTTAACTACTAGAGGAAGCCTTCCGAATCCTTCAGAGTGACAGCGTGGCTGCTTCTCACATAGAGAATGAGATATGTGGAATGTATCATGTTTTAATTTATTATATTTTTATATTCCCCCTTCCTCCAAGGAGTGCAAAAGCAGCAAATCTGTAGTGAATGTAAAAAGAAACTGGAGTCTGGCAGTAACATGGAGACTAACAAGATTTGATTCCAGCAGAAATTTCCAGGGCGTGGCGCCTACTCCCAGAACTGTCTTTAACAGTATTATGGGCTTCCAAACAAAACAGTGTGAGATATGTATACATACACACACGTGGTTGCAGAAGTGAGCATAATACTAAATCAAAGGCAGATGCCAATGTCCACTTATTATCATAAAAACTAACATTAATAGTGTTCATTCTATTTAGTAAAACATGCTAGATACGAATTTTTCCAATAACAAATATTTATAGTTTGGTTTAATATTTATTTATTTATTGACAGCAAGTCACAACATACCGGTACATAGATTAGCAATTGCCCAGCATGCCCATGTGGTAAAACAGCCCTGCCTACTCTTTCAGATGCAATAAGTGAATCCTGGATAAAAATTAAAATGCCTCCATAGTTTGTGATCCACTCATCCAAAAGAGCATCCAAAGAAGGGATCTCTAGCACTCGACTATTTAAGCAGGAATAAAAAAAAAAATTAATCTGTGAAGTGTCACATAAATTCCTCTTTATTTTGGCTGCTATTCTGTTTGCTCTTGAGTTTGCACTCAGTGCACAATCCCTACTGTTAAATGCACCTTTAAGCCCTCAGGGTACTTGTACTTCCCTGCTCAGCATGATATAGTGCAGTGGTGGCAAACCTTTGGCACTCCAATTGGCCATACTGGCAGGGGCTGATGGGAATTGTAGTCCATAACATCTGGAGTGCCAAAGGTTCGCCACCGCCGATATAGTGGTTCAGAGCATCAGACTAAGATTGGGGGTGGGAGTGAGTTCAGATCCTTGCTCTGTCGTGGAAGCCTGCTGGAAGGCCTTCAGCCAGTCATTCACTCTAAGCCTAAGCTAACTCACAGGGTTGTTGTGACGATTAATACATAGAGGAGAGGAGAATGATGTAAGCCCATTTGGGTCCCAGATGGAGAGAAAGGTGGGGTATAAACGGAATAAGATAAACACTAATAAGTAAAATAGCCGCAGGCACAGCACTGGCAGGATTGCTCTTGTTGGGGTTTTGCAAGTGTCTGTCACATCTCCTAAAAGGGTTAACTCTTTGCATGTAAACAAGTTGCTGATGTCACTATTCATAACTTGATCTATTGATTAACTACTGGTCAGTCAGATAGCCATTGCTCACATGTTAGTGAGCACGTACATGATACCGCGTTTCCCCGAAAATAAGACAGTGTCTTATATTAATTTTGATGCGCTATGTCTTATTTTCAGGGGATGTCTTATTTTTCCTGTGTTCTGTTCGTCGGGCGTGCTTCCAAACAAAAACTTTGCTACGTCTTACTTTCGGGGGATGCCTTATATTTCGCACTTCAGCAAAACCTCTGTCTTATTTTCAGGGGATGTCTTATATTCGGGGAAACAGGGTAAGTTATGAAGTTAATTTCTTTGTTTGAGCAGGATGAAGCCATGTGCTGAGACAGCAGAACAATACAGTTAGCAAGATGTGACCAAACGCAGAGATATGTAGACAAGTAACAGGAAAGAAAGGATTTATTTTACCTCCACGTAATCCTCCCTTATAGTTAGTAAACTTATCTATATCATTTGGAGCAGGAAACGAGTTGCAGGAATTTGGAGCAGGAAAAAGAACCAGAAAGAAAGAAAACAGGGGGGGCGGGGACAGCAAGCCCTCCATCCGGGAACCATTTTTTAGGAATCCGGTAGTGCAATGCAAAAACGCACATATTTGAAGGGAACCAGCACTCAGCACTACTTTGCACCCCCATAAATAAACCCACACGATTATGTTCCCCCTCCTTCCCGAGTTGTGCGGGAATATCGCGCGAATGGCGCGGGATCCAGGCGTTCAATATACTGAGAGTGTCTACTTGGAAATAAATCTATTCTATTTAAGGTTGTCCTTATATCTTGGAAAGCAGGATTGCAGCACCCCCGAAGTGGGCCATTTTTGCTCCTCCGAATGCAACGGGATTATGTTTTGCAGCCTAATTTGCAGCTCGGTGCTACTTTGCAAGGCGCAAAATAAGGTGTCTCTCTCACCGGGCTTTCTGAAGGCGTTTGCATTAATACAAGCAAGTGAAAAGCGGCCCCTTTTCTCCTCAGCATCCCTTCCCAGAGAGATCCCAGCCCCGAGAACTCACACGAGCCTCGCCTGCTGCTCCTTCCTTCCCAGGGTGGCACCCTCGAGAGCGGAGGCGGCGCCTGGGCTGAGGAAAAACCAAAAAGGCGGCTCCCAGGCCTGCAACTCGTTTCCCCGCCTCGCTTTGCAGGCCGCTTTGGGCCTCCCGGGGCTGAGCGACGTTTGAGAGGCTGGTCGTTGCAGATCCCGCGCCTTGCTCGGCTCAGGTACATTTTTAAAGAATTGCAATTTCGAGAGGGCGGCTCATCCCCTATTCTAGTGCCTGCCTGGGTTTTTAGCTGCAAGCGGGTTGCCACCTCCAGCTTGGGAAATTCCTGGAGATTTGGAGGCAGAGCTGGGGAGGGTGAAATTTGGGGAGAGCCGAGGGGGGGGGGGGGGGGGGAGCTACCAGTGATGCCAGGCAGCAGAGCTGGAAAAGCGCCGCCTATAAAGCCCTGGGTTGAATGCAGTTATAAGTAAGGAAAGGACTGTGGAAATAGGCCATAGCCAAACGAGTACGGGTGCCAGGCATGTTTAGATGCAGGTCAACACCATACTGACAAACCCATGCCACGTTTTGACTATTTATGTCCTCGCTTTGAGTGGGCGGACATCTTGATGCTGGGCTGATCCCACCCACTGCTCAGGGAGGCAGGACCCTTGCTGTTTCCCGCGCTCTGGAAAGCCCGGGATCTCCGTTTTGTTTGCTGCCTCCCAAGGGGCATTGCTTCCTGTTGCACGCCCGTCTCCTTTTGGCCCGTCCGGTAATCTAGTTAGTTCCTGGCTGCTCTTTGCAGTCGCCTTTCCCCCCCTGGCGAGTCCGGACGCAAGAGACTGGGAAGGTTTTTTTGCAGGACGCCACCGCAGCCCTGTGTGCACGGAGGCCCTTCGGAGTCGCCACGAGGGCGAGAGGGAGGTGAGGCACCGAAAATGGCCACTCGGAAACGAAGGCGGTTGATGGCGGGAAACCCAAGCACCGGCTTACAAATGGCCAGTTCGACTCCTCAGGGCCACCATGACGCCGGCCCGCCCAACAGTGAAGGCGCCCGAGAGGCTCCCGTCGCCACCCCTTCGACCCTTCAAGTCGTGCCAGCCAACCCTGTGGGACTCCTCGCGATCCACGCGTCTGCTGGGACGGCTGTGTGGGAGGATGGCGCGCAGACCCTCCCTGCTTTCCTCCGTCAGGCGACGGGCTGGCAGGATATTTGCATGACGGAGCTGACCGCTTTTGTCAGGAGGCTCGTGAGAGAAGAGCTGCGGAAGGCCGACCTGTCTGCGCCTCTGTCTGGAGGGTCCGCAGACGCTGTCCAGAGATTTTCTCCCTCCAGATTTTCTCCCTCCAGAGAAAGCCCCAAACATGGGGATGGACAAACCACATCCCACCGAAACCCTGTCACGCAGCGACCACCCGAGGCCACTAGAAGAGCCCCTGCCCGCTCTGCCATTGCCAGGGCTCGAGGCGTGGAAAGGCCCTCCTCGCAAGCTGAGGATGAAGGGGGACGGGGAGGATTTTCCACCGATGAGGAACCCCTGGTGGAAAAGCGACCCCAATCCACACGCCTGTTCAACTCCAAGGACTTCCAGTACTTACTATCCAGAGCCGTGTTTGCCCTAGAGCTAAATGAGCCTCCTAATCCAAGGGTGGGCAGGTCAAGGGGGGAAGGTAAGCTTTTTCCCAGGACCACCTCCTCGGTCAGGTCGGTGCCTTTCCCCGAATACTTCTATAGGCTGCTGATGAAAGAGTGGGCCGAACCTGGCTCTAAAAAGCAGTTTCCAAAGATCACCGAGAAGCTTTATTCCTTGACCCCTCATGTTATGGAGTTGTTGCGGGTTCCCTTGGTGGACGCTGCCGTTATTGCGTTGCACTCCACAAACCTAATTGTACAGGATGAATTAGGATCCCTGAAGGACGGCCTAGACGATAGAGCAGACGTCGCCCTACGGAAGTCCCACAAGGCCATGGCCATGACTATCAGAGCAGCCTCCACCGCCGCCATAATATCCAGAGCCGCCCTCCTGTGGGCCCGCCAGCTGGATCAGCTCCTTGCTGACAGCAGCCCAAGGGTAAAAAAAGAAGTCCGCCTCATCCTCAAAGCGGTCAGTTTCCTGTCAGATGCCTCGCTTGACTCCATGGTTTTCACAGCCCGCTCCATGGCCAATGCTTCTGTAGCTAGGCGCGCCCTGTGGCTCCGAGCCTGGGAAATGGATCTTCACTCCAAATCTACAGTAATAGCATACCCATTCCAGGGTGGCAGATTATTTGGGGACTCCCTTGACGAGATCCTGGTGGAGACGAGAGAGAGAAAAAAGGCCATGCCCACATTTTCGCAAACCTTTCGCTCTCATCACGTCTTGCCACGGGCCAGGCAAGATCGAAGGCAATCCCACTGGTCCTCTCAACGTAACTCCCACTTGGATAGAGCTTCCCAGTTCCAGTCTTACAGGTCAGACAGACCTGGCTGGCTGGCCACACAGGGGAGGCCATGATGCCAGAGACCTTCCAGGAGGAGGCAAACTGCAAGAGTTCCAAAATCACAGCCTTCGATCTCAACCAAACCTCTTGAGTTCAACAAGCCATGTAACAAGGCTGTATCATAGAGTTCTGCAGACTGCCCCCAGACTGCTTCCTCCTGTCCCCTACATCTCTTTGGACCATAAAATACATAAAGATATCTAGCCATAAGCCACCACTGAAAACACAGCCAATAGAGCCAGTTCCCTCTTCCAAGCATCAATGCAAAGTTTACTGTATATTATTCATGGTATCCAAGAATAATGGGGACCGGACGCCCCTCTTCAAGTATGTCAACAGTTCCACAAGCACATCTGCATAGAAATACTACAATTCATTACCAAAGCCCTGCTACCCAAGGCCTTATGAACTTGAATCAATCTCATGGAAGCCTACCTACATGTTCCCATTTTTCCAGGGCATCACAGGTTTCGCTGTTTTGCCTACAACAGCAAACATTTCCCATTCAGGGCCTTCCCCATCAGTTTGGAGTCAGCTCCTCAGGTCTTCTCAAGGGTACTCATGACTGAAATGTGGGCTTGAGGTCCATTTTGCAAGCCCTGGTTACAAGAGAATCCTGTCAGGGCTAATAACCAGGTTGGCCTCAATAACAATTTAATGTTATAACCGTGGTTAAAGCAGCCCATGCAAAAGTGGAGTATTTGCTTATTAGAAAGGGATGTAAGGCCTTCTGTATACAGAAAGGAATGCATACATTGTCACAGAGGCACAGAAAATGGTGTGACTGAACAATTATCTGTGATGTCTAAGTACCATTTGTTATCAGCCCTGCACTGAGAAGTCAATCTAGTTCCTGAAGATGACTGGTTTTAAAGTAGTATTTTTTACGTTTGGTTTCCTGTTCAGTGTTCCTAATTGTGCTTTGCACCTTCTTGGTTCTTTAGAAATCTGCATGCCACTGTCCTTTCTGAAACGGGCTCCCCGAAAGCTCTTGTGTGTGCAGCCCTGGATTGATTTGAGGTCACAGTCCTTCATGGATCTAAAAGTTTTAGTTTCGTCACTGAACGACTTTGCTTCGCTCTCTCTGGCCGAAAGCTGGGACAACGTGGGCCTCCTGGTAGAGCCCAGCCCTCCCCACGTTGTGAATACTCTCTTTCTAACCAATGACCTAACAGAGGAAGTGATGACGGAAGCTCTGCAGAAGAGAGCGGATCTCATCCTTTCCTATCATCCCCCTATTTTCAAACCACTCAAGCGTATAACGTGGCAAACGTGGAAAGAGCGCCTGGTGATTCAAGCTCTGGAAAACCGAGTGGGTATTTACTCTCCCCACACAGCCTACGATGCAGCATCTCACGGAGTCAATACATGGCTGGCCAAAGGATTGGGTGAGACATTCCTAATAAATTATACATTTTCAAGTGTTTTCTGTTAGTGCTAAGCAAAATTACTTTGCTGTTGCTGATTTAGTGTTTGTGGTTTCATGTTTTAAAAATATGTATGTTTGCTATTGTTTATGAACCGCTTCACAAGTCTTTTTGACCAAAAAGCAAGTGGAAAGTGTTCCATATGAACGAGTACATACATGAGAATAGCTGGAACCTGTCTACATTACATGTTAGTTCCCCACCACCACCACCACCATATTTTTGTTTCAGGTGGGTGGCTGTTTTGACCTGCACTAAAAGCAAGATTTGAATCAAGAGGCACCATAAAGACCCATGAGATTTCCAGGGTACAAGCTCTTAAGAGTCAAATCTCCTTTCATTAGGTATCTGACTCTCAAAAGCTTAAACTCTGACAATCTTATTAGATTTTAAGATGCTGTGGGACTTGAATCTTGTCCTTATAATATGATTGTGCACGCTGCCTGCCTATGCTTATAAAGCAAACTTAATACAATGATTATAAAGCACCGAACTTTACTATCAGGAAAACTGCTGGTGCACAGATGAAATGTTACAATAGTGGGTAAAATGTCATTTACTTTAAAGCATGAATTAGCTGGAAGATGAGTAGAGTTCTGCCAGATGTGTTACAGTAAACATTGATTTCCCCCTTCTGTCTTTTCCTTAGGTGCCTGCTCTACTGCCCCTTTGCACTCGTCTGCTTCTTCTAATTACCCTACTAGGGGGTGTTACCGGGTTGAATTTAGTTCTTGCTCTACTGAAAACCTAGAAACAGTCTTGTCCAGGCTGCGTGACATGCCAGGTGTATCACTCATTGCAACACACCCTGCCAGGTACTGTTACAGGCTGTGCGGGGATATTCCTTTGTGCTGGTATTCCAAGGTCAGATGGGCGTAAATCTGTCCATGTGAACAAGATATATGTGAGTAAGTGCACTTTACCAAGCAATCCTTGTGGAATGGTAGAAAGTTATTATGAACCTGCAAGTAGAACAGGGGTCCTCAACATAGCACCTATGGGTGCTGTGAAACCTGCCAACATCTTTTCTGGCTCCCTCCAGGTGTTTTTGCTGAGCAAGGTTTCTGGTTGACTATTGAGATTTGATTGGCTGTGCAGTTTTTAGAATGTTTCTTTGGCAGTAGCTGCCAACACAGCACAGGGATCTGCATTATGTTACTGAAGTTACATTGGGGCAGTAGTTTTGTGGTCACGTCCATCCTTGGGGCAACTTTGTGATTGTCCTGAGGCAACTCTTGTTACTGTCTCCACCTTGCCATGTCTTGAGTTCCAAATGTACCCACAGGCTCAAAAAAGTTAGGGACCCCTGAAGCAGAGTAATGGAAAATATCTTGATGCAGAAAGAAAGGCTCCTTTGAACAGTAACCTGTATTATAGTAACAGGCAGGCCAAAACAGTCTAGTTTAGTTTCATCTCCTATATAACGAAGGGAGCTTTGAGTCATGAAAGCTTATACCTTGGAAATCTTATTGGTCTTTAGGGAGCTACTGGACTTAGCCCTTTAGCCTGGTTTAAGTGTTCACCTCATTCATTGATATTTCTGCTAAGACAGTTAACTTGCCTTAATACAACTCCTTGTACTGCTCATATAACCGTAGGGATTTTGGATTTCATTACTGCTATCCTAAAATTGGTGCTCTTTCCTTAATCTAACAGAAGGCTCTGGATTTTTCCTCCCTGTGTGTGCAGTCTAGGGACTGGATCAGCTTCTAGTTAGATATTAACTGCCTTTAATTGTTATCCTCCCTAAGCCTGTCTGTTAACATTTTTTTCCCAAGGGTTGATGGTGAAGAGCATATGCGAGTCAGCTTGAATTGTACCCAGCATGCCTTGTTGCAAGTGGGGGCCTTGCTTTCCCAGAACACTCCTCTTTATGAAAACACTGAAATCATATCATTACAAAAGGTAAAGCTATTGTACGTGGAGGGACACCTTTTCAGTTCCTGATTTGGTTGAGAAGCAGCAGGGGTGAGGGGGTGACATGGGAGGCACTCTGGGCAAAAATCCCATAGTGTAAGTTGTTTTTACCATAGAGTTTTGCCCAGATACCAGAGGGTCTCCCATGTCATTGACAGTGTGATGATGTCACTTCCAGAAAAGACATCAACATACTGCTGGTGTCAAAGCATAGAGCTAAGACCCCTGCAAGCCAGCTAAATGACACCAGGGTGGGCTGTTGGCAAAAGTTCCAAAAATAAAAAAAAACTTCAAGACAGAATGACCAAAAAGGGGAAGATTTGTATTTTAGGTAAGAATGGGAATAAGTAAAATTGTTCTTTTCTAGCTGAAGTATTTCATTCCCTTAATTAAATCTGGGAAGTTTTCTTAATAAAGGGGGGCTTGGCTCTTCAAAGCCCTACTGCATGGGGAATTGCAAGCAATCATATCTCTCTCAGGATCCACATTCATGCTGTAGAGGAGGTTCTGGATGCTCATCTCCCATATCCCATGCACCACTGAGCAGAGTCAGCCGTTTCCATGTGCTGCTAGTTGATTGGTTAGAACTTGTGAGCCTATGTGCATGCTTAAGGGAGGAGATATGAGCTGGAGAGGAGCTGTTCTTTGTGGTCTGGGAGCATTTCTTTGGGGATGCAGGGGAAAAGAGTGAGAGAAGATGAGCTAAAGAGCAAAAAGGGGGATGAAGGAGGGATTTTAACACTTGATTCAATCTGTTGAGCTCTAATCTTGTTTATCTTCATATTGCTTAGTTTGGGGTTTTTTTTCTATAACTGAAAACTAGTAACTTGCTCCCTCACCCCACATACACAAACTGAGGCATGGTTTATATAAGGCAGCTCTACTTGACACACAGAATATAGCTGCATAAACTATATTCATGTGACATATATAACATATGATTCAGTGCATTGCTGGTAGTTCCAACCCATCCACTAAATTCAGTTACATTCAATTCAATTAGCGGTGAGGGCGCAGCAGAAGACCTGGATGATTAATGAAGCTGATCCACTGCTCTCTGTGGGCCCAACCAGCCAACTACAACATAGGGACAGGCCACAACCAGGTTCTGTGTTCCAGGCCAAGCTGAGCATCACCTCCCACACTGCATATGCTTGGGCAGCAAGCTGCCTTCCACTGGCCCAGCATGCTTAGGCAGCACACTGTCTTCTCTGGGCCAAGTGTAAGAGATAAAGGGGGGGGGCTGCAATAGGGAAGGGAGTTCCCCCATGGCCCTTGCTTGGGTTTCTGAAGGGAAGTGGGAGAATAGGATATCTTCTGCTTCCTCTTGGGACCAGCCAATGAGAATTACAATGAAACAAATGAGAGTGACAAGACAAAGGGACAGGGCATCAGTTACAGTTTGCCTATGGCACCCAAAAGCCTGGGGCTGGCCCTGACTTCTGGATTCATCTCCAGGCTCCTGCCAGTGATTCCCAGGGTTATTACTGTACCTAGGAATGTATTGTCGAAGGCTTTCACAGCCGGACTCAATTGGTTGTTGTGGGCTTTCTGGGCTGTGTGGTTGTGGTCTGGTAGATCTTGTTCCTAACTTTAGGAACAAGATCTACCAGATCCCGGCCACACAGCCCAGAAAGCCCACAACAGCCAGTTGTGCCTAGGAATGTTTTTGACCCATTGTTGGGTTACATCCAGATTAAATTTGCCATCAGTCAGCTGGAACTTTCCTGCCTCTCGCATTATATTCATCTCCACACAATGTTCCTTGGGGATAGGCATAACATGAGGGAGAGGATCAGCAGTGGGAATTAGTGGAACTTGCTAGCTTCTTCTGGATCCTCAATCCTATGGTTGATTGAAGACAGCCTTGAACTCCAGGAGTAGGCTTAAATTCTCAAAACTGAGGCCCTTTCCGCATGGCCTCTCCACCGGCAGAAATTATGCTGGTAGAAGGGAGGGGGCCATTCGCATTGGAGCGTGCAAGCGTCCCCCGCAGAGGCCGGCGCAGAAGAGGCGGCTCCGCATGGAGCCGCCTCTTCTGCGTCTCCCCCCCCCCCCACTCACCTCGTCCTCCAGCGTTGGTCTGGAGAGCTGCAGGGACCTGCCCATGCTTCCCTCCGACCTCCAGGGGTCGGAGGGCAGCGTGGGTGAGTCTCATCAGCCCTCCAGACTGACGCTGCAGGACGAGGTGAGCGGGGGGGAAATGGCGCCTTCGGCGTGGTGCTATTCACACTGCGCCGATGGGAAGGCAGCACTTTCCAAAAACCTCCCTTGGGAAGGGAGGTGGAAAGCAGCGCCTTCACACCACTCGGGGCCACACTGGACAGTGCTGCTGTTTTGGGCCCTGTGCGGAAAGGGCCTGAGTGAGAGAAAAACCAGATCTGCAGTTCTTAGCACAACAGCAAATAGATTTTAAAGCCCAGCAATTCAGTAACTTCTTAATGTGTCATATGTTATATACACTCTTATTTATGATGCCCCCATCGTAATGCCCCCATCACGATGGTTGTTTGTGGGTCTGTGTGTACTGCCAGGGTAACTCTTTAACTTCTTCTTCTTTGTAGCCTCTGCTTCACGATACCGGAATGGGGCGTTTATGCACCTTAAAGGAGCCGGTGGCTGTGCAAGTCTTGATTGAAAGAGTGAAGAGCCATTTAAGACTGCCTCATGTCCGCCTGGCCCTTGGAGCAGGGAAATCGCTGGGTATTGTAACTATAGCATTGTATTTTCTCACGAGACTAAAATGCTGGCCACATGCATGCAATCACATCCTAAAAACAACCATTTGTTCTGGGTTGTGAAGGCGAATATGTGCTTTCAGGACCAGAATCAGAGTACTTTTATAAGAGTTTTTTAAAATGGATTTAGATGGCGAGAGAATCCAGTATTGAATATATTTTCAGGAGCATGAATGTGAACTTGACTGACATGGCTGAAAAGCAGCATACATGACTTGAAACTGGTCTTCCTAGTCCTCTGGTTGGTTTTACTGTAGTTTCTGGCAGTTCCTAGAATTATTGTACATCATTTCTGGTTTTTCCCGGAAGTTATGTATGTACACAGCTGACGTTGCACCCTCTACATGTCCCCTGGAAACCTTAACTAAAACTGGTTTGAAACAACTATCCACAGCTGTCCTGAGAGCCTTTTGTAGCTCTGTTTAACTTCAATGCTAAGAATGGCACTTTAGACCCTCATGCAAGGACCTGTATGGCACCCGAGCCATTTGTCCTTTGCACAGAATTCTGTCTTTCTCTGATTAGAGCAACAAAACATTTAGCAGTACAATTTCTTGTCCTCTAGAATCGGTAGTGAAGGCGGTTGCTGTCTGTGCTGGTTCAGGATCGAGTGTTCTGCAGGGGACAGAAGCCGATCTCTATCTGACAGGTAAGAGACTGTATCCCCTTTCACAGCTTTGTGTTAAAAAAGAATCAGTTTAACCACTGAATAATCAAGGGAAGTATTTGAAGCAGCATCTTTGTTTCTTGTATATTCCCGTCCTCAAATGCTCCAATACATCCCAGTGAGGAGACTTTATACCAACATATTGTTAAATTTATGTTTTAGTCAGAGAGTTCATGTTCTTACCTCCTCATGTAGATGGTCTGCAAGTGGGAGACTTCATCATCTGTAACCAACTTGCAATCAGATGTATCATCCAAATTAGACACAGTTATGGCTGTTTGCTTCTTGCTTACGGATTAGGGTTATATATTGTGGGATTCTACTCAGCCCTGGGCAGGGGGAGCATACAAGTGCTGGTGTACACTCCAGTGCTAATGGTTGATTATTCTGTTTAAGAGATTTACAAGCCATGTGGTTTTGTGCTCTTACAAGGGCCTCATCTTGATTACATTGACAGGAGAGATGTCCCACCATGACGTACTGGATGCTGTTGCAAAAGGCATTACTGTGATTTTGTGTGAGCACAGTAACAGTGAACGAGGCTTTCTGTTGGAGCTGCAGCAACTACTGGCTACTCACCTAGAGAACAAGATTCAGGTCATTGTTTCAGAGAAGGACAGAGATCCACTCCAAGTGGCATAGGAGTTCACACTGTGAAGGTCAGAACATCAGCAAATTCTTCCAGGGCTTAACACACAAACAGCTATGATGGACAGTCTGGCAGAGAAGAATGGAAGAACCAGTTCATGTGTTCAAATCATCTCACCCCTGTCCTTTTGATCACACGCACACTGTGAGTTCCATGGTTGGAACTTTTTCCCAGATGCGAATGGACCTGATTTAGATCAGAACTGTAGGGAATTGGAGACTTGTTCCCCATTCTGGCCTCCTGACACGAAATGACTCTGGGAGCAAATATTTTACTCCACTAAAGAAACTTAACATAACCCATCCATACATCCCTTCAGTGGAGCAAACAGCACGGTACTGGGTGGCGGCGGGATGTATTGGAATTTGGATCTGAATTAGACCTACACGTTCCTAAGAATTAAGGGTCCTGAGATGCTTTGTAAACTGTTGGCAACACAGACTCTGTTTGTGAATAAATGACTTGCTGATAAACCTGTCTGCAACATTTGAAAATTTGTATCAGAGAAAATCCTCTTAATCTATTTAGATTTTCATTTTGTCCAGACTTCAATTTGTATCATTACGGTTTGCATCCTACAACTCATTCCATTTATGGCAGACCTTTTATTCATTGGAAGGAGTCTCTTAAAGTGGCAGGTTTTTCTATTAGAACAGATAAAATAAGATTCAACCTTATCTCTGTGTAGCAGCCATCCCATTGTATTGTAGCAACTCTGACATCCATAAAATACACCCAGCACTGGTACAGTCAGTCTCAGTAGAAAGTGCTGGAAAGTTGGTTCAGCTTTAGGAAGTCTTCCAACAAATATATCTGTAAGGCGACTGCTGGAAATATCTACACAACTCTAGATTAGTCAAAGCCATATTCAGCATGGCTCAGAGAAATGGTTCATGTGTTAACATTCAGTCAATTTAGGGGGAATTTTTTATCCAGGAAAATAAATGTAGCCAAGTCTATCTGGAGCACAGCAATCATAACTGGATGAATTCACATTCAAATGACAGATAAGATTTAATGTGAGCAAAAATTATGCATATTGGAACAAAGAAATCCCAGCTTCACATATACACTTGCAAGATCTGCACTAGCTCTTGGGGTGGTAATGTATAGCTCAAAAAAACCTGCTGCTTTTATTTGGAAATCTGAGTGCTGTGTATTTGTGCGCTTTCCCCCAGGATTTTGTTTTGCCCCTTTTTGAATACAACCACACTCTTCCTTTATTTCCTTTTATAAAAAAACTTCTCTTTTCATACAGACTTTTGAGGCTTTGTTTCAGTACAGTACATTTATCTGGGATATTTCTCTTAATCTCTTCCTTATGTGCTAGACTGCATGGGCACAACATATTCACCTTATTTCTTTATTAGTCTAGTTCTGCACTAGCTGGAAATCCTTTTTAGTGGGTCAATCTAGATGTTCTCAGGGGAACCCTGACTGGTAGTAGCTGTTACCAGGTTCTTTCCAGGGAACTTTTAGTCCAAGCAAGTTATCAACAAGGAAAGGAAGACCCCCTTCCCACCTACACATAATGTAAGTTGACAAGTATCTTGAAGTGAGGACATGTATTTGTACAGTTCGTGTATTGGCATAAGGACATGTATATCCTGGACCCATTTTTCTAAACATTCTTTTATAGCTGAAAGAACCAGAACTACACACAAAGAGCTATTGCACAATTAAAAAACTATGTATATTTAAACTATAACATCTCTTTACTTTTGATGTCACCAATAAGATGACACTTTAAGACATTTTTGTAAAATACCTGTTTCTAAAAGTTTTATTAAGGCTAAAAGTTTGACTATCCAAGACATCCTTATCTCTGGTGTCCATATTTTCCTCTTTTCCATGTTCAGGGTCCTTGCTGGAAATCATTTCATCTCCTGCTGCTGACAACCAGACATGTTTTCAAGCAATAAGTTACTTCCATCAAACCTTTTTTCCAGTAGGCTTATAAATAAAAGGCACATTGCTACTGACGACTGGCATTTTCTTTGTCTAGAGTTAAAAGTACGGAAAGGAGACATCAACCACAATGGGAAACCTGAATAGATGTATAAATTGGCTTGGCTAACACAGTACTTCACGCCATTCTTATAGACAGACTCCTGAGATTTGAGAATGACGAAGCAGCAGGAAGTGCTCTGGCAGTCTTTGAGGGCAACTCTAGTAGGATGGAACAGACTTCATATTTCACTATCTTTTTGCAAAAAGTCCTCCAAGGTCCCAGTATCCACAGGAATTAATAAACATTCTACTCCATCAGCACCCTGAAAACAAGCACAGTATATATATTAAAACATGACATAAGCATAACGGGATGTTTTTATTCAGTCCAGCCAATATATTCCAGTGTACTAAAAATGGATCTGTTCCTTGAAATCGTAATGCATCACTAGGATAACACACTGAAGTGCATTTCTTCCTCATGAGAACAAAATCTACCGTTAAGCATAATTTTGGGTTGGCACACCATAAATTTTGTATGCTGTTAACAGAGTGAATGGTTATAGTTTGTTTCAATACCTTACTCATGCATCTGATATTTCTGTCTTAGTGAGCAAATTCACTATGGTAGTTCTACCAGCATTCATCATTCACCCATAATCTCAGCATAGTTTCTTCCAGTAGTGCAGATATGAACACATACTTCTAAACGATAAAGGAACTCACCCTTTTGGTCCGAATGAGCTTATGATCTCTGAATTCTGTAAGTTGAGCCCTGAGAGTTAGATCACTGTTGACCAAGAAGGCCTCTCGACACTGTTGGTAGAAATCTTGGAAGGGAAGCCCTTTTAGGGAAGTAAAAAAAACAACCTAGTATTATAAGCAAAGTCTTGCTCAAGTGAAAAGCTGTGTCTTCTCACTATAATGAACATAGATGAGTGATGCTAGTTCAGACTTGTGGTCCACGTAGTCCAGTATCCTGTCTCACACAGTGGGCAATCAGTTACTTTGGAGGGCCAACAGGGCATATATGCCAAGGCCTTACCCTGATGCTGCCCCCAGGCACCAGTACTCAGAACGGGGAGGTTTCCTTCAGTCACCATGGTTAGTAGCCACTGATAGACCTGTTCTCCATGTATATGCCTGATTCCCTTCTCCCGCTGAGGTATAGAACATTTTGTGGCTGTTTCCCACCATTTAGCCAGGGAGGCAGGAAATCGGCTTTTCCCCCTTCCGGTCTCCTTAGGAAAAGTCTCCTGCTCTTCAGTTTCTTTTCTCACAGGGAGAGGCAGTAGAGGAGTTGCCTCTCCTACTTAACGTACTATGTAAAACCTTACTTGTGTTTCAGCCTTTACCTTTCCTCTAGGACTTTCTTTCTTCACAGCCTTTCTACTCCTGTTTTTTGCTGTTTGTTCCTTTTTCACTTCTGTCTCTAATTTCGGCACTGCTCTTTTAACTGACTCAAAGATCACTGCAGGTGACAGCCTCCGACCGTTTCCCTTCAGAGGATCTCAAAGAACCCATCGCAGCGCAGGAGGAGGAAGGTATGGGCCGCATAGTGCCTCAACAGCTTGTGCTTTCCTCCTGCGCTGTTATGGGCGCACTGAGGTCCTCCTCCTTACAAGGGCAAGCCTGCAATTCGATTTTCTACCTTGAGGCTGAACAGAGTCCTTAGAGCCATAACCAAGCCACCCTTCAAGCCTATTCAAGACATTCCTCAGAAGTTCCTCAGCCTGAAGACGATAATTTTAGTGGCCGTCATCTTCGCCAGGAGGGTTTCAGAACTCAGTGCTTCGTCAGTTCCTCCCTTCGTGTTTTTCACAAGGATAAGCTGGTTCTTAGGACTAATCCATCCTTTTGCCCCAAACTCCAAATTCCATAGATGGGAAGAAAAAATCCTATGGGTTCCCTCTGGCCTAATCCACCACATCCCACGGAAAAAATACATCATACTCTGGATGTTAGGTGGGCAGTAAAGGCCTTCATTATTACCAACATGTTTCTAAAGACAGGTAGCCTTTTCATATCTTTGTCACTATTTAATAAGGGGACCAGGATCTTAGCACCCACAATCAGCAAATGCTTAAAAGTCTGTACAGGGCCCAGGGGCTAAGCCCTCCAGCAGGCATAACTGCACACTCAGGAGCGCCTGCTACAAATGCGGCACTGATCAAAAACACTTCAGTTGAGAAAACCTGCAAGGCAGCCACCTGGTCATCAATTTCTACCTTTTTGAGACATTACAGAATTAACAGCTATAGCTTGGCCGATACAGCTTGTGGCTGACAGGTATTGCAGCACGTGGAAGAAGATGTTAGACAACCCACCCTACTTGGGGATACTGCTTGGGAAGGTCCTACAAAAGGTCCTCTACCTCAAGAGGAGAACGACCACTAGTACTCCCTGTGAAAGGTCCTTCTCTCCTGCGGATATCTTGGCCCTCCCTGTTCTCATCCTCTTTCAATTCGATGATTATTTAAGATGTTTTTCAGGCAACAGTTAGTAATTTTTCAGCATTCATTCCCGTTTCCTTCTGTTTTTTCTTCACATATTTTCTGTGATCTGTGCAAGCGGCATGTTCTTTCTGAGTTACGTTAAGTTGAAGTTCTGAATACACCAAAACTGAAAAGCAGGGAATGTTTTCCAAGGAGACAGGAAGGGGAAAAAATGGCTCCTGGCTAAGTGGTGGAAAACACCCACAAGTTGTCCTCTTATCCTCAGGGAAGAAGGACCCTTCAGAGTAAGAATCAATGGTCGTTTTAAAGCCATCTTTGCCTGTGGCCATCGCTAAATCCTTTGGCAGCAAATTCTGTATTTTAGTCACTTGCTGAGTAACAAAGTTTTTCCTTTTGTTCATCCTAAGTCTACTACCCATCTACTACCCATTCATTGGAAGTCTCTAAGTTCAAGAATGTTGGAAGCGGGAGAAAAAGTTCCCTCTTGTCACTCTTTACCGATGCATAGTTTTATGATGTTCCTCCCTCTAAGTCTTTTTGAATGTACAGGCACCTTTGGAATTCTGACAAAGCATAGGGAGTGCAGCCACAGCTCACCTTCAGTTACATAGCTAAGATCCTTGAGCTGTGGTGTCAACCAAACCAAACCACAAGCACATGGACAATTTCAACAGGAAGGAAGAAACCATGAACAGAATTTGGCTGCCAGTGTTGAAAAACACTAGAATCAAGCCAGTGACTAATCAGCTCCACACAAACACAGGACAACTATAGATAATAGCAATCAAAGGGAACAAAGGCCAGGTTACTTCTATTCAGATGCATTCACCTATTGACCTTGCAATCTTCATTGTGACTCACATGCTACAGACTTCATTGTTACTCACATACGAAGCTACTTCTATTCAGATGGCCTCATCTATTGACCGCACAGTATATATACTCCACTTGCTTTCCTTTCCTACATCAGATCCTCTGAAGATGCCAGCCACAGATGCAGGCGAAACGTCAGGAGAGAATGCTGCTAGAACATGGCCATACAGCCCGGAAACTGCACAGCACTCCAGTGATTCCGGCCGCGAAAGCTTTCGACAATACATTAAGCCATATTTTGCCATCATGAAAACAAATCCTTATAAACTAAAAACTAAACAGTCTTAGGAATACTCTTTTCTCGAATCTTCAATACAGAATGGATTTCTTCAGGACTACATTTTATGCAAAAACAAAAATCTTCAACTTCAATTTTAACAAGCTTTCTTCTGAAAAAAAAAACCAAATCTATACTTAGATCATCTCTAAAGTCACAGTTCAGAATGGGGATCTCTATAGAACAGTGAGTTGTTATACCTCTGCCTAGATCAGGGGTAGGGAACCTGCGGCTCGAGAGCCGCATTCGGCTCTTCTGCCCTTGCACTGTGGCTCCACGACCGAGCCGCCGGCCCCATCCTTGCCCGCCCTGCAGGCAGCAGGGCGGGTGCACCAACTGCCCATGGTCGGCTGGGCCGCGGCGCGGACTTCCCCTCTCGCCCACCCCGTTGGAGCGGGGCGGGCACTTTCCTGGCGGCCAGCGAGGCCGAGCCGCCGGCTTCATCCTTGCCCGCCCTGCAGGCAGCAGGGCAGGCGCGTCCATGCGCTTCTCAAAATGAGCAGAGTAAAAGGTAAAAAAAACCCCTATATATATAGTGTTATCTTTATTTTAAATGTCAAAAATTATTTGCGGCTCCAAGTGTTTTCTTTTCCCATGGAAAACGGGTCCAAATGGCTCTTTGAGTGTTAAAGGTTCCCTACCCCTGGCCTAGATGTTTTAACAGTAATGCAATTCACAACAGCAATACATCTCTGTTTGTTTGTTTTTTGCTTACCAGCCAAAAAACATTATTTCTAGTAGTGACAACAACAAGTTTGACCTCCAGAAATTAACACACACCAGAATTCATCATTATTATACTGGTTACCTGAGTATGAAGGGTTATCTTTGTGCTCCAGTTGGTACTGCACCAGAAGCCTGAAAATACCTCTGAGGGTTTTAAAAAAGAGACAAAATGTATTTAAGCGAGACCAGGAACTTTTCATCTTCATCATATAACTGCCGTGGGATGTTAAAAGAAAATAAGCCTTTGAAATCCATTGCCATACAAAACAAATAAATAAAAAGTGCCTCCTTTTTTCATATTATATCTCAGTTCTCAGTTCTGGATCTTCTTTTGGGGTCCCATTAAGTCCTGGAACAGATCCCTGCTCTAACCTACCTGTTCCTCTCTCCGAAATCTGAATTACTGAAACACCAGCTTTTTCACCCACTGGCCTTTATCAAAAGAGCTCTTTTCTTTTTGAAGTTATACTGAACTGGATATGAAAATAAACTTAAAAAATAAGGAAGCCGGTTTCATTTTTAAGGTTCTTTGTGACAAAAGAAAGAAGAGGTGGACATGGTCTGTAGAAATGAATATTAATATATGACTTGCCATGTACCAGAAGAAGTTTGGTGTCTTATCTATGTCAATGACCTGAATGTCAGGCAATGCTAATTCTCAGACATAATGGAAACCTAACAGCACAAGGTCTTCATTTCACAAGCAACAAGCCAGAGGTGGTTTTCAACCTAACCAGATCATATAAGAAAAGGGGAAAAAATCCTGGCACCTGTGAATAACCACTCTCATTTCTAGCTGCTGGCCAATTCCTTACCTTGCATTGGGAGTGAGACTACACAGGACATGCGTGAGAGAACTGAGAGCCAAAGACCCAGACTGCTTTATCAACATTGAGTTCTCATAGGAGGTTTCTTCGACATAAGGGCTAAAGGTGGTCGTTTCATACCATAACCAGTTGTATAGGCTTTGTTTTGCCTGATCCCACACTACAAGGGGGAAAAAAACACCAGACTACAATAAGGAAAGGGTGAAATCTAAAAACAGTGGTTAATGACAAAGTCTGGGGATCTAAGGGGCATCCCACAGACTGTTATACTTGCAGAATACATTTTAAATTAGGAGTTGTATTCTCCGGCCATCTTCAGAAAAATAGGTCATCAGAAGCGGCATTACACTGAGTAGTAAAAAGCATCACAATGACTTATGGATAATATTTTCAAATGTTCTGACACAGGTGAGCTTTCCTATGTAATTTTGGCGTGGTGAAGCAGAATATTGGACTGGGATCTGGGAGATCCCACTTCAAATCCTTACTCTGCTGGATTACCCTGGGTCCAATCATACTCATCATAACCCACTGCACAGGAAAGCTGTCAGAATAAAATGGAAGAGGGGAAATAATACATGCTTCCCTTGAATCTTAGGAGGGAGGAAGGGGTAAATCTGTACTAGATAGTTGGATATATGATGCATTCCTTTCCATGCTGGGATTTTATAGGGCTGCTGTTATATCGCTCTTCTCTGATGAGCAGTTATAACTGCAGTTCTACACAAAACTTAAATCACAATACAGTGTTTCCAGTGCAACCCTGCAACGCCCCGTGGTAATTCCTGTCCCTCATTTGTTACCAGCTAAAGAAATCTGTTTTTTTCCCTTACCTGCTGTGCCCCCTCCCCAGCGGATAAATTACAGGAAGATTTTCCCTATGTATTTTGTATATTTAAAGCCTAAAGGGAAGCTAGGAATTACTACTGATGATAACCATGATAGCATTCTTCTTTAAAGAAAAAACAAAAAGAATAGGGGAAGAATCTGAACGACCCGCAGACTCACTGAGTGGAGCGTTGATGTGATCAATGGAAGCGATGAGGTAGACATTGGGAAGGGACGCCAGCTGGGCCAGTATTTGTTGGCTTTTGTCTCCCCTCAGCATCTGGCTATCCAGGTTATGAATGAGAAGGTAGAGCTCCAAGGAAGGATCTGGAGTACCAGCAGAGTCAGGAGCACCAGCAGACAAATAAGCAAAACGAGGGTGTCAATTAAGATTAAACATAGTCTTCAAAAAGCCAGTGACAACAACCTATTCATCTCTCAAAGTCACACAAATAGTTCTTTATGCCATTTGTCTAGCCTATCAAATTTCATTGGAGCATCCAGGCTACAGGGCTATTCAGTGATGAAACAGTCACATATTATTGATGTTCAATGGAGGGAGATGGGCATTCCGTTTTTGTCTACACCAGTGGTTCTCAACCTGTGGGTCGGGACCCCTTTGGGGTCGAACGACCCTTTCACAGGGGTCGCCTAAGACTCTCTGCATCAGTGTTCTCCATCTGTAAAATGGATAAATGTTAGGGTTGGGGGTCACCCCAACATGAGGAACTGTATTCAAGGGTTGCGGCATTAGGAAGGTTGAGAACCACTGATCTACACTGTAACGTTTCCTTACAATTACAATTCAGAAGCCTATTTTGTTACAGAACCCTTAATTTGCTCAAAAACACAAAAACTAAATTTGGATGGGGATTAGAAAATATAGGCTGTTGTGGATTTTCTGGGCTGTGTGGGCGAGGTCTGGTAGCTTTTGCTCCTAATATTTCACTTCAGAGTTATGTCAAAGCATGCTCTGACATACTTCTGAAGATGCCAGCCACAGATGCAGGCAAGATGTTAGGAGCAAAAAACTACCAGACCACTGCAGCACAGCCCGGAAAACTCACAACAGCCAGTTGATTCCAGCTGTGAACTCTTCAATAATACAAAATGTATTAAACATTTAACTGTTGCAGAAAGCTGCTCTATGCAAACCAAAGTACCCAACCATATCACCATGGAACTCTAGAAGTTTGCAGTTACTTAATAAAACAACTTATAAATCAATAACTGTTGTATGAAATAAAAACATGGAATTCTACAATTAATTATCTTCTGGCTCTTAATAGCATTGTGAAGAAATTATTGGGTTTTAGTGAAACATTTCATTATAGCTGTACATTCAAAGATCCATTTGCAACCAAAAGTAACTGTTTGTATTTTGGGCATCTGTATGCACGTGCCAAACTGTACAATATCTAGGTCAAAATCTATGTAAGATGTTGACCTTTAAGAATGTTCTTTAGTATCTGGATTCTTTACATATACAAAAAAGTTCTTATTTCTTGACATCTTACCAGAAAGGCCAATGAAAGGCTGAAAATCATTTTCGAAAGGAAGGGAAACAGCCATGTTTGTTTGTTTGTTTTTTGATTTATTGGCCGCCCTCCCCCGAAAATATGTGTTCAGCCTTTCCACGGTACAAAGGACAGGATGGAATATCAAAGCTTCCAGCAAGACAACACATTGACACATCCATAATGTTATTATAATTTAAAATGTTTATTGGCCACCTTTCTTCCTTGAGGAGCTTTTTACAGCTTACAACATACATAAAAACCAAAATTAAAATCACCATTTAGGACAGCTAGTAGCTTAATCAACCCCAGTGTTAAATTTAAAAATCTGCAACTGCTTCCTAAAGATTGAAAGTGAAGGGGACAGGCACACCTCCCCAGGGAGATTATTCCATGATCATGGGGCGGCCACTGAAAAGGCCCTCTCTCACGTGCCCTCCAGACAAGGCTCTTGGATTGGTGGGACAGTCAGGGAGGGCCTCTCCCTGTGATCTTGCTTCCTGGTCAGGAACTTATGGGAGAAGCTAGTCCTGCAGATACCCTGGTCCCAAAAACTTTAAAGGTAAAAACCAACCCTTTGAACTGGCCTCAGGAGTGGATTAGCAGCCGGTGTAACTGTTGCAATATCTGGGTCCTCGTCCTGATGAGCAGTCCAGCTGCAGGGTTCTGCACCAGCTGCAGCTTCCAAACACTCTTCCACACAGGCCTTTATACTGGGTCAGTAGATATGTATTCTTCTGCCTCATTGCTAAGGGGTTGCACCATAAGTAAGGAAGCTATACTGTGCCAGGCTGGAATAGGAAAGTGGTGGTGGTGGTGGGTTTTTTTTCCTAATGTTCTGTGTTACATCTAAGCCACTGCCAGAGCAGGCCAACCTAGCAAATCCTGGAAGCAAGCCAACTGCATGCTGTGTCAAGACCAAACGGTCATTTAATAGGGTACCACCAAGTTCTTGCACAGCAAGACTTTATGACCATGCAGAAGCTAACGCAGGTTGATAAGGGCAGACTGCCAATATGCTTCATCATTCCTCCCCTCATCAACAAATCTCCGGGGGTTTTAATTAAAGTTTGAACATTTCAAGTGCAATATCCCAGAGAGTAACTCCAGTCGAAGTAACTCGGCACAGGGCAGCACTGTGAGATCAGCAACCTAATACTATACCTCTAGAAACAATCCTACTGCATGCAAAATAGTCACTCGATAGTTAGCAGCGCCACTTTAATCTGTATACCAACATATTCCAAAATTATCATTCAGGGTTTCGTGTGTACTCTGTGGGTCCACGTGCTGGCAAAATGAAAGAAATAACATGACAGTGTACTCATGGTAAGGCTGCAAAGCCCACTGGAAAAAATCCCCAAGATTTTTGTTTTGACTCCACATCTAAATGGATTACTAAAAACAAGAGTCATTATTTTCCTGCTTTAACTTATTTGGGAACTACACATACAGGGACAACAGACGAGTAGATTTTTCTAACCTTCTTTTCTAACTTAACAGGCAGGATCCAGACTACTTGGATATCTGCTCATTCATTTTACCTTCTTTAAATCTTCTCACAACGAAGTCCAACTGATCCTGCGGGCTGCGAAAAGTGCCAACGTGATCCAGCACCTCCTCCGTAATGGAATTCAGAATCTGGCACGGAAAAAGTGGCAGGTCACCATTTTCCTCTGAGATGATTATGTAGCAAGATCCAAACTCACTGAGGATTCCTATTTCTTTTTCGCTTACCGATTTCACAGTGATGCTGGGGAAGAACCCGTTCACAACAAGATGAACCGAATCCTGAAGAAAAGATGCACGGAAATTCTCCAAAAGGTTTTTCTTTGAACCTAGCCCATAAAGCACAATATTGAACCCCAAGCTGTAAGAAAGAAAAACACTCAGTGCAGTTTAGAATGTCATTCCCCTTCTCCATTTTTTTAGCAACAACCCTGTGGGGTAGGCCAGGCTGAAAGTGCGTGATGGGCCCAAGTTCACCCAACCAGGTTCTGTATTAGAAGTAGGGATTCAAACCAGGGTCGCCCAGGGTCATTGGCATAGATATGTTCATTTCCTTTTTAGTGTTTGCTGACATTGTAGTGTAAACAACTGCAGACCTTATGTAAAAATTCTACAGATGCTGCATAAAGATTCTGGCCCAAGGGCGAAACTACTGGTCCTCCACAATGATTCTCAGAGGCCTGAAACAAATAGATACATTCTGGCACAGGTACTGCTATGCTGTTACAAAAATGAACACTGTATGGCTTGTAAAGCCATCTGATGCAATAGAGGTAGCATGTTGGGCTGGGGCCCTGGATCAAATTCTTACACGGTCTTAAAACTGAGGTTGCAATTCAAAATTTGTTATGTAATTATAATTTTTTGTTGTTCACCGCCCAGAGCCCTCCGGGGGGTTGGGCGGTATATTAGATAGATAGATAGATAGATAGATAGATAGATAGATAGATAGATAGATAGATAGATAGATAGATAGATAGATAGATAGATAGATAGATAGATAGATAGATAGATAGATAGATAGATAGATAGATAGATAGATAGATAGATAGATGATAGATGATAGATAGATAGATAGATAGATAGATAGATAGATAGATAGATAGATAGATAGATAGATAGATAGATAGATAGATAGATAGATAGATAAAAAAAATCCTCTTTCTTAGAGAATAAGTTCCACTGAACTCAGAGGGACTTGCTTCTGAATAAACGTGCTCGGGATTAGGCTATTAAGTCACTTTTGGCTAGTGACTGGGTTTCACTCTAAACCTACAGAGTACCAATAGCTATTTTAAAGACAGAAATGTCTTTTTGTATATTGTGCCACAGCAATACTCTGAATAAATCAAAACATATTCTCATTTCCTGTACATTGCAAATAGGAAGTGGATATGTCAAGTAGATGCATATTCTAGGATAATTTTAATCCTGTGCACTTTTCCTGTTATACAGAATCAATCACTCTAGGTGTCATCTTCAGAAGTATTTGATATATGGAAACTTCTTTCCTGTTTAACAGCAAGCGTGGGAGACATCTACAAGTCCAAATTTCATTCACACGGCCTTTCCATAACTCCCAGTAAATACAGACTCATATGTCGCTTAATTCTGAAGACTGTTTCCCTGGTCAATGTTTCAAACAATGACTTAATGTCCAAATACTTAAATGCTTGCAAGTAGGTTACATTCTGCAGATACCTACTGCAACTGTAACATCCATTTGTAAAAGAGGGACTCGTGTTGCTTGTTTAACTCTTCACGTTGAGCAGCAAAAGCAATTGGTACTTTATTCAAGATGTTCTGCAGGGTTTCCTGTATTAGGAAGACAGGGTAGAGAACCGAAGGAAATTATTCAATACATGAAAGGGGTTTGGTGAAGAATAAACTGTTATTTCCAGATAGACCAGACAAGGCTGTTCAACAGGTCCCAAAATGCTTTTCAGAGATTAAATGAACTAAACTTCCCAATGTATCTGGCCAATGGCATCAGAAATGCATTTGATTTTGCCCAGGTTGAAATGTGGGCAAAATAAGTGAGTAAGGTCTGGAGAAAACAGCATAAAATTGTGCTCTGCTTAATAACAGTAATACTATACTGCATTCTAAACTGATTTGAAGTGTGTCCATTACAAAATGGTTTTCCTTAGTGTTAATTTTTAATGGTCCCAGTTTTCTTAGGATTTGGTAGGATTTTAAATCTCATGATTGTTAAAGATATTAAATTGGTTTTCAATTGCTATTGAGAGACTGCCTTCCTATCCGATGTTGCGGTGAAAGCAGGATCGAATAAACGAAAGAAACAATAATTAAGTCAGTAGCAGAATTCAGCTGTCACTGTATGAACAAATACCTGTCTGTATGGCACCCACCTCTCCTTGTGCGATTGGAGGTAATTAGCAATAACCTCTTACATGTCATCATGTCCAAGCTGGCAAACAATGGCTTGCCTACAAATACCGATGTTTGAATTTTAGTTTGTTTAAAACCCTTCTTGTTCCAGGTGGTGTCCACACAGCAAGTAACTCTTTCATTGCTTTGCTAACAAACTGGAGGGGAAAGAAATGTCCTGCCCCCTTAACAGATGCTTAATAGGATGTTATTTACCTGGTTATATTACTTAATTCCCATGCCATTAACAGCTTCACTTGCTCATTTCCATACATTAATCTTCTATTTAAAAGGGCAGGACATTTTCCTCCACGTTCTGGGCAATCCTATATACCAGATGTCCTATATAAAGCAACAACAACTTTAGACATGGTTCCTTATCCTTCTCAGGTACTTTTATTCCAAGTGATCATTTAATAGCTCACCAATGTACATTAGAAATTGGTAGAGTTGTTATCTCTGCAGCTGCAATCTTCAGTTTCACCTTTTAACAGTGGCGTACGGGGCCTAAATGGCGCCCGGGGCATGACATGGATACCCATGTTCCCATTAGCAGTACGCCACTGCCTTTTAGCCAAAACCCACAACAGCATTTTTCTTCCAAGCATCGCCCCCCTCCATCATGACTACTGCTATCTTCACAAAGCTCTAACCATAATCATGCCTCTGTGACAAAACAGAACTATCTGACCCTCAGAACAGACTGGCAATTGCTAGCAGGCTCCTCAAACAAAGCCAGTACAAACACAACCTCCCCTGGCATTTACAGCACCTGATCCAGTTTTCCTTTCTTCAGCTTCTGAAGTGTTCGGTCAGAGGTGATGACTTTTGAGCTGCTATGTGCCTCAAAATACTCCTCCACCAAATTGCGCTGAGGAAGAAAAACACAAATATCATTCGGTATTCTCTCCTGTCATTAACTGTGGGGGGAAACAGACGGCTCGCTCAGTCTCGCCACTCTACAAAAACAATTTTCTGAGTGTAAGGCTGGCAAAAAAGGGAGAGAAAATAAAGGCACAGGAAAGAACTATGTTCTTCGTACACAAAAGCATCATTTAAATTTAATGTTCAGACTTTAATCATAAAGAGTGCCTTTGTACCCTACAATGATATGTCTTCACCCTATTTTACTTGTGCAGTATTTTTAATTAGAAAAAGACAGATCAATCTCTTTGGTCTGCACTATGATTTGCAACGTACCAGGGCAGTTGTTTGGTTTTAAACATGCTATATGATAAAATTCACCTGCCTATCCTAGTCGTTTTTATACTTCAGTCAGAAAGGTAGATGCCTTATAGACAAAGGTTCTGATGCTTAAATTTGAAAAGAAAGTTCTGATTTCGCCATACCAAAGAAGTGCTTCCATTTTAGCAGGGATCTATACCGTAAACTTGTTTGCAGATGCAGACCTGTCCAAAGGGTCAAAGCTGATTTATATTTAGTTGCCACTAAACACTACCTAGCTTTCCCTATCAGAGGCCAAATTGTTCTTAAATTACATTTTTTTAACATCTTCTTTAAAATTTCTGTTGTCATGACCCAGTGGCCACAGCATATATACTCACAGAAATGTCTTTCTTCGGCTTCTTTACGGGTGGCTTACTACTAGCCAAAGTCACTGCAGTTTGGGATGTGGTTGGTGTTGGCTGCTGATCGGCTTCATCAACTATTTCTTTGCAACTGTCATCACTATCCTTGTCAGAGTCTGAAGTGGAAGAATCACTTTCACTCTCAGAGCACCTGTTTAGGGCTAGAAAGAAAGAATGTTTCCATCTGATCACTTAAGTCGCACTATACCCACAATCCTTACTAATAGCGCACACAAGGAGCCAGTGTGAGCTACACTGTTCAGAGTCTAAGGTCCCTTCCACACCTGCATACACTTTCAATCCACTTTCCAATGCACTTTGCAGCTGTGCAGAATAGCAAAATCCACTTGCAGACAATTGTGAAAGTGGATTGAAAGTGCATTATTGTGCATGTGCAGAAGGGACTTAAGTAAGAAATGCAAAACCTCATACAACGCAGTACTTCATTTTTTGCATTGTAGATTTATCACTAAATCACTAAACTGTAAGCATAGATGACTCCCATACAGCCATACCATCTGAAGAAGCAGAATATATTGTTGAAGTTACAAAATATTACCAAGCTATATTAGCTATCATTTATTGCAAATGCTTACATTACCTATGATTCTTTTCCTGAGTCCATAAACTTTTTTTGACACAGGCTCGTTCTTTTTAATCTGTTAAAAGCAACAAGTATGTTAAGATGCATCCCCCAAGCAAAATTTCTTTTTCACCATTCTACTACTATGATCATCATCGAAATAAAGAATTGAATCAGTTGGTTTAGCCTCGCTGCAAATTCCGATTACTTTACCTAGCTAAACACGGCAAATTTCAATTTTAGACTGAATTTGCAGCAGCCATTATTACATTCTGAAATGTACACTTTCGTCTTTGGCTGATCAACAATTTAAAATTATCACTTTGGCTTAGAAGTGAATATATTTAAATCTCTTTATGAAAAAGACAGAAGCAACAAAGAAATAAAGAGAAGGTGCTAAAGGTATTGAATGGATTAAAGAGAAGGTAACAACGAGTCCTGAAATTATAAAGACATTAAACAGTTCATCTTTGAGGTTAATCAGAGCCAAAGAATCTTTGTGTGAAATGGCAAAGCGGGAGAGGGCTGCAAGAATAGCAGCAATTTTGAGAAACGAGCGTATAATGACAAAAAAACATATCTTTAAGCTGGAGGAGAATTTATGTTAATCTCCAGCTCTCTTTCTGAAGATGCAACTTCAGCAGCTAAATCTGTTGAAGCCATAATGATCTGTTAACTGGGGAGGGGGGGGGAGAGAGGAGGAAGACACAAGCAGTCTTTCTTTCCTTTTTTGCGCTACACAGCCTCTATGGTGGGGAAGACAAATACTTTAACAAGGAAGGTCAGGCACACGAAAGAAAAAGATCTTGCAATCAAGCCATTCTAGGAGACCTGGTGTCCCATGATGCTCAAAAAATCCATGCATTCTGAGGAGGTAGGAAAACAACTGAACTGGCAGGCACTCTTTCAGCGTGATGTAGTGGTTAAGAGCAGGTGCGCTCCAATCTGGAGAACATGGTTTGATTCCCTGCTCTGTCACTTGAGCAGTGGAGGCTTGTCTGGTGAACCAGATTAGCTTGCACACTCCAACACATGTCAGCTGGGTGACCTTGGGCTAGTCACAGTTCTTCAGAGCTCTCTCAGTCCACCCACCCCACAGGGTGTTTGTTGTGATGGGGGGGGGGGCGGGGAGGAAGGGAAAGGAGATTGAGTCTTTGAGTCTTCTTGCATGAGAGAAAGGGGGGATATGAATCCAAACTCTTCTTCTTCTTCCACTGGCAGAGGAAAGAGCAATCTAGTTTCTGCCTCCTAGGGTGGTGGGATGATGAGTACCTAAGCGGGCCAGGATATATTCCTCATCTCGAATGAAAAGAACTTTCCAACTCAACATCACTTAGGATCTATTTGTCCTTTCACTCGAAATTCTACAATGATTACAAACATTTTAATAAGCAAAAAATTGCAACTCACCTCTACCTGGCCTTTGCTTGGTGCTGAGGGTTCTACAAGTTTAAGAAACAGAATGTCATAATTAACTCACACCAGCAAACATCTGCTCCGTTTTGTTTCCTTACCTAAAAAGGTATTGGGTACTTTCCCCATCTTAGCAAGCAGGTGACTGTGAGGTACACTGTACAGCCTTTATGGGAACACATTGAATACTGTGTATTTTCCATAGTATATAAATATAATACTGTACAAAAGCGAGAGATCAGGAATATTTAGGTCAACACAGAAGACTGAGAAATGATAATGTTCTGACAAAATCAGGTTCAAATGAGAGGTACAGTGTAGCCTTCACTTAAATTTGCCTTCAATTACACTGAAATTTTGACAAAGTCATGTCAAGGCAAAATTGGTAGATTAAAACTGTCTTTAAACACATTGTTTTAACTTCAGCGTTGGGTTTCTGAGGTTCTTGAATAGTTGTTTACACAGTTAACATTTAGTAAAGGGATGAACACCCTCAATACAAAAGCCAGTTTAAATGCAACTCTTAATTTAAGACGTGACTCTAGTTTTATTTTGACTACATAAAATAAGAATACTGAAGTGTGTGCGCTAAAGCTGTGGGTTAATGCAACATAAATTGAACTCAGAAAGCAGGATTAGGTTTTCAACGAAAGCAAACTGCAGGCCTTCCTGATTTTAAAAAGTGCTTTGTAATTAAATCTTAATTTATTAAACTTATTTCAACAGAACTTACTCTTGGTGCTCTTAGGAGAACTGTCTCTCTTCTCAGCTTCCTTGGGTATGTCATATGTCACATTCTTGCCAGATCTGTGAGCTAGCTCAGAGGCTTTGAAGAAAAAGAACTGCCAGATTAAAGATGACAAATAAACACTACAACATTTTTAAAAAACTGATAACAAAAGTGGTTGAAGAACTACATAGTTCAGCACCCACAGACTTTTACGGGGGCAACGGCAAAACCAAAACACAGTGACAAGGTTGGATCCCTGGCAATTTCCCCACATTCCCAATTCTTGCTGTGGTATTCCCCAAGCATACTAATAGCATATGATTTAGGGGAGTTCCCTAACCAGAGGCATCTTCAGGGCATGCAGTGGGTACGCAACAGGCAGGGAACATATATATTCATAATCTTCTGTAAGTGAGAATTGAATCCAGTCCAGGGCAAACACATGAAGTGATCAAAACACAGCAATATTACCATCCATAAATCTTAATCTGCCTCAATCTACAGAGCTCCAAAAGTTAAATCTACGGCCCCTTCCGCACACGCAAAATAATGCGTTTTCAAACCACTTTCACAACTGTTTGCAAGTGGATTTTGCTATTCCGCACAGCTTCAAAGAGCACTGAAAGCAGTTTGAAAGTGCATTATTCTGCATGTGCGGAATGAGCCTACGTGTTTAGAATTTGAATAGCAGCATTCATCAAGCTGCAACACCAATTCTTTTGACTTTCCCACCAAATTTTGGCTGTCCTGCTATGTATGTGAAAGGTTCCAAGTTCAAACCCAGTAAATCTCCAGTAAAACAAACCAGATACAAGGGGATGTGAAAGACTCCAACCCTGGGTCCCGAGGAGCCACATCCTTGTCAAAGTAGACAATACTGTCCTTGACAGACCAAAGGTCTGACTCAGTGGACAGCAGCTTCATGTGTTCAAGTCAAGTGCTTCATTGGCCCTATACGGTTTATTGTGTAGTTCTCTACACTTTAGTCTAAATCAAGGATGTCAAACTCATATGTTATGAGAGTCGGATATGAAATAAATGGATGGGCCAGGGGAGGAAGGTGGCTGTCTTGGATGGCAAGCCCCAGCAGCCTCACCAGCCCAGATCAACACAGCAGGTGGGGGGTGGGGGGCATTGCTGCTTCAGCTGTTGAGCCTGCAGAAGGCTTGCTAGCCCAGGTCAGCTGGGGGGCTACCTTGGCGGTCAAGCTCACAGTGGGCTAGTGAGCCCAGAATAGAACTGGGGGGGGGGGGGCTGCCTCAGCTGGCAAGCCCACAGCAAGCTCGCCAGCCCAAATCAAATTCCAATATTTCAGCATGCAACAGCACCAAAATATACTGAATGTATTGAATCAAAGCAAAATTATCCTTAACAGAGTTTTTGAAAATCTCACACATAGCATCAAGACTGGGATGACACCATTAATCTGCTTAGTAAAACAGAACAGAACTGTATTATTACGGTCAAAGACCAGCCCTTAAAAGACTTAGTAAAACAAACATACCCATCTCTGCCAACTTTTTGGAACGCTTTGAAGTTTGGAACAGGAAGACATCGCTCCCACCTGCACCAGAACCATTTTTCAAAGACCCTTAAAAAAGATAAAGAAAACAGCAACAAGTCTTTCTCTTTGTTAGAGTACGGGGAGATGCTTATAACAAGTCTTGGCCAAAGACTTACATATTATGAAGCCCGCAAATGTTTCTCAAACCAACCAAGCCCTACAATAATTTCTGGGCCTCTATGTTAACCCATTACTACTTAGCCCACTCACATGCTACACTTCTTTTAGAAATACCTGTGATGCCTGTTCCTAGAACAGACACATAGTCCTGCTGCTCAAAAATATCCTCGGAATCCTCTGTGGAGTTGCCTTCTGTTTCCTTCACCCATCTTTTTACATCAAGCACAGGTGGAACTTTATTCTTCTGAATCTTAGGACCTAGAAGTGCAACAAGGCCTACAGTCAAAGAAACGGTATCCATTCTGCTATTTCACTCAGAAAAGGATAAGCACACCCCTTTCTTCAGATATATGGCAAGCTCATTTTTGTGCACTGATGTTATAAATATTGCACTAGCTTTATTCCCAAATGTTCTGAAATTCAATGTATTGTCGAAGGCTTTCATGTCCGGATTCAACTGGTTGTGGTGGGTTTTCTGGGCTGTGTGGCCGTGGTCTGGTGGATCTTGTTCCCAACGTTTCGCCTGCATCTGTGGCTGGCATCTTCAGAAGTGTATCACAGAGGGAAGTCTGTTACACAGATGCAGGCGAAACGTTAGGAACAAGATCCACCAGACCACGGCCACACAGCCCAGAAAACCCACCACAACCATTCTGAAGTTCAATGCAAACAACAGGACAGTGCCACAAGCTCCAATTTCTAGCAAATTAATTTTCACCAATTTATTGTCAAAGGCTCTGATGGCCAGAATCAACTGGCTGTTGTGCATTTTCCGGGCTGTGTGGCCAGAGTCTGGTACTTGTTGCTCCTACGTTTTGCCTGCATCTAAAGCTGGCATCTTCAAAGGAATGTCACGGTACAGAGTGACATGTGATCATTCCACACTGTGTCATACATAAAAACTATGGTGACGAGACGTCCCGCTTTTGGCGGGACAGTCCCGCCTTAAACCAATTTGTTCCACGTCCCGCAGGATTTTTTAACTGTCCCGATTTTTGGAAGGCTGCCACACTGCCTTCTGGGGTGCTCCCCTTTTCCCGCCCTGTGACAGGCAAAACTACCCAAAACAGGCAGGCACCACAAGGAAACTGCAAGGCACCACAGCAGTCAATGTCAATGCCCTGGATTTATTGAGCCCTATTTAATCCGTCAAGCCCGTTTCCACCACAACAACTTTTCCATCCTCCTGTTGCCTTTAGCGCTCCTTGAAGCTGGTGGGAGAAGCAGGGAGGCACAGGAGTGAAGGGCAGGGAGAGAGAAGAGGGGAAGTCAGGAACATGAAAGTTATGGGGAACAATGTAGAAAAGAGAATCGCTACAATGGGGCAAAGGAGGATAAAAATATGCTGGAAACCAGAAGAGGGAAAAGGAAAAAGTATAAGGGGTTAGAAGTAGGAAAGCAAGCAGGCCAGCATACATTCTGGTACACACAGGAACCATGCTGAACATCTCTGTAATTCTTTCTGCCTTAGTGAAACACTGCCCTGAAAACCATGAATTTGCAATCATGAGATTTCTATGTGCTACAACTATTTGTCCAGAAGGTAAATGTACCATTATCAGAAATACTTTGAACAGAACACAACTGAAATTAACACCTTTATGAGACAGAACGACTGGCAATCACAGACGATTTCAGAACAAAATAATAAGCTGATGCTTTCCCTACTGCAGTGTTTTCTTTGGTATTCCAGATGTCATATGGTAGCTGGGAGAACAGGAAAAACATCACATAATTTTTCTTCTAGAAAGCACATACTTTTAAAGGTATCTAAGGACATCCACAGTTTATCAATGAGGTGTTGTTGTTGTTTTTAAAAGTCCCAGCTCAAAACAAAACTAATATTAACAACGAAGTCCTTTATTGCCATGTGAGCCATACCAGTATTCTCGGAAATGTGATGCAGAACATCTTCATCTGCCACAAATCTGACTTCTAGGAACCGATTCTTTTTTATATTTCGCTTACTCATAGCAAGATGTCTGCAACCAAAAATAAGTAATATTA
Organism: Sphaerodactylus townsendi; assembly: GCF_021028975.2. Classification (NCBI taxonomy): domain Eukaryota; kingdom Metazoa; phylum Chordata; class Lepidosauria; order Squamata; family Sphaerodactylidae; genus Sphaerodactylus; species Sphaerodactylus townsendi. The sequence goes on along the minus strand of NC_059426.1, from coordinate 20,750,852 downwards.
CTATCCAGGCACAAGTTTCCTAAGGGAACACCTGCTAGACCTACTAGCTCCCTAAAGTTGGTCAATAAGGCCCTGATCAAGATTTCATCACAGATAGCAACATCACGTCTCCATCAGGAAATGTTCCTTCCCCACCAAGCTTTCAGCAAGAGCTCTTAATACTGCATCTTAAAAGGATCTGTTCGCTTTTAACCATAGTTTTCAATTGACATCAGCTAATGCTGGAAGCAAAGGTTCATCATTGAAGTGGCGTAGGAGGCTAAGAGCTCGTGTATCTAAGAGCTCGTGTATCTAATCTGGAGGAACCGGGTTTGATTCCCAGCTCTGCCACCTGAGCAGTGGCGTAGGAGGCTAAGAGCTCGTGTATCTAATCTGGAGGAACCGGGTTTGATTCCCAGCTCTGCCACCTGAGCTGTGAAGGCTTATCTGGGGAATTCAGATTAGCCTGTACACTCCCACACACGCGAGCTGGGTGACCTTGGGCTAGTCACAGCTTCTCGGAGCTCTCTCAGCCCCACCTACCTCACAAGGTGTTTGTTGTGAGGGGGGAAGGGCAAGGAGATTGTCAGTTCCTTTGAGTCTCCTGCAGGAGAGAAAGGGGGGATATAAATCCAAACTCTTCTTCTTCTTCTTCTTCTACTGAATTATTTATTGCTATAATCTACATTTTATTCATTTGTACCCCATCTTTCTTCCCAAAGGGGACCCAAGGCAGCTTATATAGTTCTCTTTTCCTCCATTTATTCTCATGACAGCCCTCTGAGGTAGGTGGAGCTGAGAACATATAATTGGCCTAAGCTCATCCAAAAAAGTTCCATGGCAGAGCTGGGATTTGAGCCTGGGTCTTCGGTATCCTTCCACCATTAGTGGATCTCCTACTCCATTACAGAGACTTGATATTACTTTATTTGGGATCCTCTGTGTATGTATTGTTCATTGTTTTATTGATGTTGTTGTTTATAAAATGTATGTTTTTGTTGCTGATTAAAAGTTGTGGTTGCAGTATATAAATGTTTAAATTATTTTCATTAAAATAGATTTGTATAGTTCGCACTAGAGCCAGACAGGTTCTTCTCCCTTCTTTAAACAAGATACTGTCTCTGGCTCACTATATATATTATTTGAGCCTGGGTCTCCCAGATCCTAATCCAACACTCTAACCCCTCTCCCTATTAAAAACAGAAAGCAGGTTGGTGCTTTGCCTGCTACTGCATCACAAAGGGGTGTGTTATACCACATATGAAGGGCTTGCGAAAGGTTACTGCTAGATTTCAGTCTCCTACAATGTTATAAGAAACCACAGATAAATTCTACTCAACTTTATTCAGAATCCTCAGTGAATCCCCAAGTACACAAGCATGCACAGGGCACAAACCTTGGAAGTGATACAGCGGGACTTAAGGCATTTCCACGTGGCTTTATTTTCCCCAGGTTTAACACTAAGCAGTTTTATTTTCTCTTTCCCCACAGCATCATGGTATATGCACACACCTCCAGGATTTTCCCAGCCTTCCTTCAAACTTTCTTAAGCCTGATTTGCTATGAAGTTTGGGGGAAAGCTTCTCCCAAAACATTAGCCCTCGAGGGCACCCAATGAGGCTGATAGGCAGTAGCTTCAGGAAATGCTTCTTTACAAAGTGAGTAAAATGTGGAATTAGCTGCCAGGGGATGCAGAGATGGTCACAAACATAGACAGCTGTAAAAGCGGATTAGACAGGTTCATGGAGAAGAGGTCCCTCCGCGGTTATTAGCCGTAGTGACTAAAGAAAACCTGCACATTCAGAGGCAGTAAACATCTGGGAAGCAGCATCAGGAGAAGGCCTCGACCTCGATGCCCTGTTGCTAGCCCTAAAAAGTGGTTGGCCACTATGAGAGAAAGGATGCTGAAGCAGATGGACTACTGGTCTGATCCAGCAGGGATCTTCTGATATTCTTATGCCATGTTCCAGATAAGAGGTTCACGATCATCTGCTGAAGATCTAAGAACTGCACACTAGAAAATGCCCCACTAAACAGAACTTCACACCAACTGAACATGTCTAAAAGCGGTTGGATCCTAAGGCTGTTTACGAATCCAGGGGTGGATCTGTGCTCGAGATTATATGTTGGAGCAGGTTCAAGGGATGCTTCTGATCACTACGAGCACAGTAAGAACCACAACGACAATTCTGGATTAAGAAGCATCCAAGTAATGCTTCTTTTTTAACTTCAATACATAAAATCCCTCCAGCGCTTGCCTTCCTCACGGTCGGTCACTAGCAGTGCAATCCTAAGAACACTTTCCTGGAAGTAAGCCCTGTTAAGGAGCCTTCTATAGGATTGCTTAGGATTGTGAGGTAAACATTCACCTTTTTTGCAGGTGAAGGGAAAACGGGGAGCCAGCCACCCAGCAAATGAGCCGAAAAGGAAGGTGTTTAGGAGGGGGAGAAGCCAAAATCTGCCCTGGAGCAGCGCTCGCCACTGACAAAACAACCGACCGGCCCTTTAACAGACCGAGAGGCTCCCTTCTCTTCCATGGAGACCATTAGCCCCACCCATCCCATCCTCATGGCCACCGTTTCCCAACGGCCACAACCGCCCCACTCACACGGAGCCGGACGGGCCTCTCTCTTCCCGCGCGCAGGCAGCGGCTGCGGACCCCAACGTAGCCCTGTCCCTCCAGAGTGCGCCCAATCGTCATGGAGGCGGGGCGGATTTACCACAGACCTCTTCCAATAGGAATGGAAGGCGGGGAGTGAGTGACGCGTTTTCTCCAGCCAATGGGAAGTGAAAGGAGCTGTCCCGTCTACCAACCGGCGGGCGGGTTCTTTGCCTCATAAGACGTGAGGCGGGGAAAGGGGATCGTGTGTGTGTGAAGTGGCAGTTTCTGGCAGTTGTGCCGTTCTCTTTTCTTATTACGCTGAGGCAGAGGTCGCCTCCATTAAAAGCTGGGGACTCGAATCCTCCCACACAGTACACTTTCAGACATCGGGATATTTATGTTGCTGACATTATTTGTAGTCTCTCTCACAGATGACACAAAGTGAGTCAATACAGTCAACGGCATGGGACACTCAGTCACCCATGCATTAGGATTTTAACAGTCTGGAACCACCAGAAAGAGCTGAAGCATAACAGAAGTATTCACCTGACACATATACAATAGGACCTGTACAACGAGTATTAACTAGAGATATAGACCACAAGTCCCAATAATTTGTGAAACCAGGGTGCTGTGTGGTTTCTGGGCTGTATGGCCGTGTTCTAGCAGCATTCTCTCCTGACGTTTCACCCGCATCTGTGGCTGGCATCTTCATAGTCGGAAAGGAAAGCAAGTGAAGTATATATACCTGTGAGTAACAATGAAGATAGCAAGGTCAATAGGTGAGGGCATCTAAATAGGCCAGGCTACTTTTATTCAGATGCCCTCACCTATTGACCTTGCTATTTTCATTGTTACTCACATGCTACATACTTCATTGTTACTCACATGCCAGGCTACTTCTATTCAGATGCCCTCACCTATTGACCTTGCTATCTTCATTGTTACTTACAGGTGTATATACTCCACTTGCTTTCCTATCAGATCCTCTGAAGATGCCAGCCACAGATGCAGGCAAAACGTCAGGAGAGAATGATGCTAGAACACGGCCATACAGCCCAGAAATCACACAGCACTGAAGTGATTCCGGGTGTGAAAGCCTTCGACAATACAATTTGTGAAACCGTTTGGCACTGTGCAGCCTTATTATTTGAGCAAAAAAGCCTTCCTGAATAGTTCAATTTTGCATTTCTTGCAGAAGGCCAGGACAGTGGGAGCTTTTCTGACCTCTGCATGCCGGCCATTCCACAAGGCAGGAGCCACATCAGAGAAAGCACCACACATGGTGACATGGGTGGGGTCGAGGGCAGTGGGGGTGGAGCCTGGAGGCATCAGGGGGTGGAGCTGGGGGGGCAGAGCCTGGGGGGCGTCCTGGAGACAATTTGTCTCTGGGCGCCATTTACCCCTGGTACGCTTCGGCTAGCGATCACTTTTCCAGGAAATTTCCAGGCCTCCACTTAGAGACTGGTAACCTCATTATCAACCTCCAGGTGGGGTCTAAAGTTTTCCTGGGATTACAACTGATCCCCAGATGACAGAGATAAGTGGCTTATTAGTGGCTCCTTCCCCTGGAGCAGGGGTCTGCAACCTGTGGCTCTCCAGATGTTCATGGACTACAATTCCATGAACATCTGGAGAGTTGCAGGTTGCAGACCCTGCCCTGGAGGAAACTACAACTGCAGGATAGACATGACAGCATAACCTCCCTACTGAGCTCTCTGCCCCTGAGCATTATTCCCAAGTATCCAGGAAGTTCTCAAGCTGGAGCTGGCAACTCTCATTACTTCTGCATGCTGATCCACAGCAAAATATCAAGCAGAGTCCGTGGCTCAATGGCAGAGCATCTGCTTGACATGCAGCTGGTCCCAGCTTCAATCCCAGATATCTCCAGTTAAAAAAGGATGATGTAAAAGATGTTTCCTTGAGTTTCTGGACAGCTGCGGCCAATCTGAGTAGTCCGTACTTACCTTGATGGAGCAAAGGGTCCTGAGTCAATGTAAGGCAGCCTCATAGGAGTTGGTCTCCACAAGTAAGAGATCGTGGCGAAGCAGCAAAACTCAAATTATCCACTAAATCTCATAGGCATTAGATTCTTCGGGCGGTTGACATAGAAACATCGTTTGAGGTTTCCAGGCTCATATGGTGCATTAGAGAGGAATAGCTGCAGTTCAAGGGTAGACCATATGCAGGGCTCTCCATCCTTTCCAAACTTGTGGGCACCACTAGGATTCTGACACAGGGTGATGGGCACAACTACAAATAGCCACCATGGGAGGTAGAACTACACGTATACACACACAGGAAGCCCAAGGGGAGGAGACAAGAGTGATTTTTTGAAAAAATGTATTGGGATAGAGAAGTGAGAGAGGGAACAGAACCAACACTGTGGTAGTGCGAGTACCCCCTCTGCCAGCCACCTGTGCAAGGTAGGCCACCTTGGCCCAATAAGGACTCGGCTACCCTTCTAGATCAAACAAGACACGACTCTGGTTTCTGTTCATAAGCTATTTACTTCCGTCATACTTAACAGGACTCCTGCAAACTTGAGCCCATGCACCACACACCCCTCCTCCCTCTTTCCCTGCCTCCCTTTTATCCTTCTCAGGAGGTTCCCTCCTACCTAGGAGCTCCATGCCGTAGCCTGCCAGTGGCTGGCAAGCTGTCCTTAAAGCCCTGCCAATCTGAGACTGGCTCTTCAGATTTCCTGGCCTTCTTCCTTGATTGCAGCCTCACTGAGGCTGTGCCAGTCCCCACCTACCCTCTAAGGCTGCTGATTTCAGCTTGGCTAGGGCTATGCTGCCGCCACCCTTTCCCCTGAAACTGCAGATGCGTGCAGTTCAGGCCTCCCTGTGAGTTCTCAGAAACTCCTGGCAACTTCCAGCTTCCTGGTGCTCTTGCTGGTAAGTCCAAGGGGAGGGCTGCCGATTGTAGAATGCTTCAGGGTTCCTGGGTGGGCATTTGTGACAAGAAGGCGGGCGGGGGGGGGGACAGGCTGCCAGGTGCTGGGAAGCAGCCCTGTCTTTGGACAGGTAGCAACTGCCACCCAAACAATGTTATTTTAACCCATGCTGCCAATCAGCTCTCCAGTGGCCAATCAGAAGTCCCACCTGCCCCACCCACTTTCTAAAAACACTTGATAGGTTCCAGGAGAGGGGCTGGCAGGCACCATGTTGGAGACCACTGTCATATGCTTTGCACATGGAAAGGGCCAGCTTCTGCAAAATTATCTTAGGAGGCAGGTATCCATAAAGCTCTCTGCCTGAAAGACTGGAGAGCTGTGGCTGGTTAGGTTCACATTGTTGACCTAGACAGATTGAGAGCCTGAGTTAACGATAAAAACAAGATACTCCTGATCTGATCTCTTCCAACTTTGCACTGCCAGGAGTCTTCACGTTGTGCATAGTGTGCAGAAGATTTCTGTTACCCTAACTCAGTGGTTCTCAACCTGGGGGTCGGGACCCCTTTGGGGGTCGAACGACCCTTTCACAGGGGTTGCCTAAGACTCTCTGCATCAGTGTTCTCCATCTGTAAAATGGATAAATGTTAGGGTTGGGGGTCACCGCAACATGAGGAACTGTATTAAAGGGTCGTGGCATTAGGAAGGTTGAGAACCACTGCCCTAACTGGATACAGCCTGCCGCACAGAAAATCAAGGATAGCTTTCTTAATGTTTGTAAGACTAGGAATGTAGCCCTTCCTGGTTTAAATACAATTAAGATGTGTACTGTTTATTTACTTTGTTTATACCCCACCTTTCTCCACAGTGGGGACCCAAAGCAGTTTACACTGTTCTGCAATTTATCCCCAAAACACTGTGAGTCAGCTTAGACTGAAAGGATGTGACGGATGTCTTTGGGCGCCATCCCCCTCTCCCCGCCCTCCGGTAAGCCTCCGTGAAGGGGAATATGCTCCATGAAGTGGACCCCCTGGTTTTTATAAAACCAAATGAAAAAATTAAAAATACTACTTTCCTTGGGGTAAATACAGGATTGAATAACAGTGCAAGGCAGTTGAACTCAAGACTTCAATACTGAAGTCTTAAGAGATCTATGCAGAAGATTCTCAACCCACCATTCTCTCCCATATACACCAGTATTTTTTAAATAACCCCCCCCCCTCATATTACCACAGTTTAAAAATAAACAAAACATGAGCCACAATTCCCTCAAACAAAGCTGTTGGGCTAATCTTGGGCAAAATAAAAACTGGCAAGAACATCATGGCAAACAATACAGGTAGGCAGTCAAAGCCTGGCTGAAGACCGCAATTTCTGGAGAGTCAACAAGAAGCACGATGGCAGAGGCCAGTGTGCTGGAACAGTTTGAATAGAGGTCCCCAACCTTTTTGTCCCTGTGGCATCTTTAGATTTCTGACACGACATGATGGGCACTGCCACAAAATGGCAGCCACAGGAGGCCACAGTTTACATCCACCACAATGAAAATCCTTCAACTGTGCTGGCAGCTGCTGCTGGACGAAATTTTAAAATTGCACAGCCAATCAAATGTCGCCTTCCTCTGCCGTGAGCTGGTCACTACCCCCAGTTCACCACATGTGCAGATCTCGATTTAACATTTATGCGTGGGCAATAAAAAGCATAATGAAAACCGCTCTTGGGAGATCACAGTGGTTTGACAGAACTGGATGGTACTGAAAAGGAAGTGTCTCTTTCAGAGACACGATTTTTAAATTCATATTGACCCTTACTGAACATAAACAAAGTATGGTTAATCACGAATTGCACACACAAGATTGAGCAACAAGGATCTCTTGAATGGGCAGTTCCTTGTAACCAACGTTCTTATCCTGGGGGTGAAATTCTTAGGCAGAAACTCTGAGCCCTTCAGGGGTAGGGCAGTTTATCAAATCGAATTAATAATAATAATAATAATAATAATAATAATAATAATAATAATAATAATAATAATAATAATAATAATAATAATAATAATAATAATAATGAGAGCATTCTTCTGCCTGATACCTGGGGCACACAGCAAAGCCCCAATTCTGAGTGAAAGTTCTTTTTAGTAGGGCACCAATAGAACTACTCTGGAGCTAAATGTAATCTTGCCCAATATCACATTCTAGACCTTTTAATTGATAGTGAGGTGTTTACATTATATCTTATGTAACAACTTTAATTATGTCATTAAAGGTTGTCTTGCCTCTTCTTTTGTCTAGCAGTATAAATCCCAGGAAACAGAACACTAGCACTGTAACTGGCAACCCATACTAAGCCTTTGCTGTTTGCTAAGATATCATTTGTATGATCGCAGGACCATGGAATAGATAATTAATCAGAAACATGGTTTTTCATATAGGCATTCTATTAAACTTCCAGCACTATGCGACATATGAGCCTCTCAGATCTAAAGCTAGTGTGCAAATTTCGGCACAAATTGGGTAAGAAAAAGTGGATTTGCTCTTAGATTTAATTTAGGTACAGTAGGAATGTAATGTGTACTCATTTATTTTTATTTTAATAGCTTTGACATATACACCAGTGTGGTTTGTGTATCTTTGAGGGTTTAATTCTTTTTTAAAAATGTAGATTACCTTATTCAATAGTTTTTAGACTAGAACACAGTATGAGTATTGCTAGGATAAACCAGGTTTCTGCACAGAACTGGGAGAAATTAACTTCTGATTTTCCTCTCAAGTGTAACCCCTATGTTCAGAATGGGATAACCTAGAAAGGGGTGGAGACCGAAAGCAGCAGAGCTCATGAAGTTGGAGGAAGCAACTTGATTTTTATAAGCCCTTAACATCTTGTTTAGGGGGTTTTGTGCGTGTATATGGTGAGAGTTCTTTGGGGGACCTTCATAATCTTGAATCCAGTTCTCCAAGCCTCTGGAGTCTTCATGAGCCAACCACCAGCAGGAAGAATGGACTTGGCATTATCAGACTGTAATTAGAAGGACTTGGAATTTAACTTGAACAGGATCTTGGAGTGTTAAGTTAAATGTTAATGTTTGGTAATTGTCATATGTTAAAGGAAGTAAACCATTTTGTTTAAAATTTAGTTGTTGCAAACTCCTTCCAAGTTCTGCCCCACAGAACCCGCAAGCTGAGGTTACACAAGCAGAGGAGAGAGCCCTGAAAAGTGGTGAACTCCAGAGGGAAAGTTCAGTCAACGCCACAACTTAGTGGTTAGCGCATTGCTAAAATTCAGCCAACGAGACTTCTTTCATTTCCACGAGGTGAGGAGTTTTTTGTTAATGCCCTCTCACATGTTAGACTGCCATAACCTCACATCCAATACACTGTACTAAGTGCAGGCACTATCACACAAAGCCAACACTTACACATTCTGTCAGTTTCAAGGGAAGTCCTTGAAGTCCTGTTGAACAATTCCACAAAAGCCCTGCTGAGAACCTACTCTAACAGCATTCAATCTTCATATGAAGGACAAGGTAGAAAATATGAACATGCACATTTTTTCCAGAAACAGCACAATATTTATTTTAAACATCTTTATATATTTATATTTATATTTATATATATATTTATATTTCTGCATTGCAGATGTTTCAATTTTATACATCTGTATTTACAATGATTTAAAATATTCTTTATCTCTGGCAGATATTTACAAGGTCAACAGTTAACTACATTTCACATTTTCAACAACAGTCAACAGCATTAACCAGGTTCAGTAAGACAGTTATAATAATGGCTTACATGCACCAATAGAATGATGTTCAAACATTTTAGCTGAGCTGAGCTGAGTTCTTCCAGAGGACTCACATTAGGTAACTGCATTTATTACACATCCATTTTTATTATTCCTTTGCCAGCACTAAATCCTGAATGTTTTGGGTGTTGTTACCAACATGCAAACTCATGCTGGTGGTATATTAACAGAATTTCCAAGTCCTTTTACCAAACAGATCGTGTTTATAGTAAAGTGGGGTGTTTTTCTGACAATGCTCCTTTTGCGAACGAGGTAAAACAGGTTGCATAATGCCAACACAGTAAAAATTCTTCAAAAATCTTAGTTCAGCGAATAAACCTTGTATAAGAAATAGAGGAGAGGGAAAAGGTCCTTCACTTTCAGAGGATTATAAAGCTGCTTGTCAAACTGACTGCAACTCAACAGGACAATACAAATCAAAACATTAACTGTAAAGCAGATCTTATTACAAATATTAAAAATTCGTTGGGGCATCTCCATTCACAACCTGTAATAAGTAATAGTCTGCAAAAACTATCCAGACCCATGCATCGTTGTTGATGACTGGCTGAATCAAGTAACTGACAGCATGGTAACCCCGCCTCTAGGTAAATGCAATGGTGTGTTCCCAATTACGAGATTTCTTTATAGCTGGCACATCGAGCCACTTTTCAAACAAAAAAAAAAACAGCTGACTCCAAAATGCCCTTTCCACAATGTTTACAATAATGCTAAGAACATCATAAGCAGTCTAGGTTTAATAACCTTCAAGAGCTGAATGAACACAGAAAAGTGCAAAGATCCACGAATCTATCCAGACCAGGGGTCTGCAACCTGTGGCTCTCCAGATGTTCATGGACTACCATTCCCATCAGTCCCTGGCAGGGGCTGATGGGAATTGTAGCCCATGAACATCTGGAGAGCCACAGGTTGCAGACCCCTGATCCAGACTGATTACTAAATTAGAAACTGATTACAGGTCAGAAACCGGATAAACTCTACAGTCCTGTTTATCTTAAATAAAAATTTCAAGTCAAAGGAAGGAGAGCTCTGTAAACTTAAGAAAATTCAGTAGTCTTCCTATCCCTGCGCCACCAATTTCAAGGCTATCGTATGTAGGATTAAGATATGGGTCTTTAAACTACCGGACTGACCCTTGATGGTCATGCCCAAATGAAGGAATCTTGGTCCCATCTCAATTAAAGCACCAGAAACTATTCTGTTATATGCTTAAGAGTAGCCATAGGATTTAAATGTATATTGAAACAAAACTGCACAAAAGAATCCTTGGAAACTCGGCTTTTAAAATAAATGACAGGTCAAAATACATAAACGGTATCCTTTTCAGCCCATTAAAACCTCTGTGCCTTGTAATTTAAATAGGACTATTCTCAGAAATTAACATCAGTGACTAAGAAAAACCACAAAGTATTGGATCTTAGGAAGTATAAGCAGAAGGCACTTGGACACAGATTTCTCCCCTCCCCACCGAGACTTCCAAACAACCAATGTTGGCAGTCATGTAAGATTTGCAAGGACAAAAAGTCACCCAGCCCAGGGGACTGTCACACTGAGCGAGGAGGATCAAGCAAAATAGCTCTTAATGGGAGCTTGCAGAAGAGGAAAGCGAGAGATGATATTATTGCCCAGTTTCTCCATCTTACTACAGTTGAATGCACTCCCGTCATTTGTTTCTTGATTGTGGGGTGGGGGCGGAGGCATGCTTGGGGAAGCTGGAAAAGATCTGCTTCTGCAAAGCAGCACACATATATTTCGCAGTAACCAATTCCCAAATTATCAAATATTACAATACGTATGCATCTAATGATACTTCCAGAAAAGGAGAGTAAACTAACTGCTAATTTTGCTTTTAAAGTTCTTTGAAAACTGGAGGAACTTTTCATCAGAGACAATAAACCAGAGGTGCCCAACTCTGGCACTTCAGAAGTTCATGGACTGCAGGGGCTGATGGGAATTGTAGACCATGAACCTCTGAAATACCAGAGTTGAACACCTCTGCAATAAACCAACCGATATAACCTATGCTTACCATCACCAGGATTTGATCCAATGGTTCCAACACATGGAGGGGTGCCATCTCTGCTTTCCTTTCTCCCGGCAGTTCTCTGCAACCCCTGATAATTTGCTGCCACCAGGGAAAATGCACTGTATTGAGCATGGGGAACTGAATAAAATTGCCCCTACTTCACTCTAAATTAGGGGTGTCCAACTCTGGTGCAGGGGCTGATGGGAATGGTAGTCCCTCAACATCTGAAGCACAAGAGTTGGACACCCCTGCTCTAAATGTTAGAGGAATCACTGGGGGGTATTCTTGCCCAGTTCTCCTACTGTAACTTCCAACCACTAACAGTGCCTTTCTAGGGGGAACAGAGAGTGCTTTGGGAAGGTTAGGAAGTAATTCACAATTGTGAGTGCCTTCAGCTTGTACAACCTTGAGATACAGCATTATAAGTTGTAATTTTGAAGATCGCTATGGAACAGGTTGTGATTTAGAACTATTCTCTGTCCCAATCACCCCTAAGTTTTCCAGTCATTTATTTTAAATGACTACACAAATCCATCCTTTGCTCCTGTATCTAAATGAAAGAATGTCACTGAATTTATCTTTGACTTAACATGTGGAAAATGGTTGTCTCACCATTTTTATCTGCATCTACTTCCAAAATCCCACTCATGTACAATTTGGAGATGCTTCAAGGGTGATGAATACTTTCTAGTCTAGTACATTTTAGAGGCAGATTATAGATTATTCAAGTTACTTACTGCGCACAAAGTTAAACTACTAAATGAAATATGAAATTATAGTGGGTATAAACAACCCAAAACTCATGGCAGAGACTTTTAGATGTTTTTATTTAACGATATTTTATTTCACTGCCACTCAGCAAAATAGGTCTTTAAACTTGAAGAGTTTGCAGTGAGGCAGGAATGCACCCCACCCAAAGAGAGCGTCAAATATTAAACCTTAAAAGTTTAGTATAAGCCTGTGACGCATCCCGACTAGCTCTTTGGAACTCAGACTTAAGACATTGTAGGATTAATTAAATGTTCCATTTCAAAATAAGCACAGTAGATGCAATCCACAGGGATCTGGCACATTTAAGACCTGAACAGAAGTGCGCAGATCCCGGTGGTGAAACATACATCTAAGCAATTATGTCTCAGTGATTTCAAAACAGTGTACATGCCTCCATCTATGCCAAAAAAGTTTATCTATTTGTTGTACATGGTGGGAGTAAAACAATAAATTAATCATGAACGGACCAGTAGAGGAGTTTACATACATAATCTATCTCTGCGTATCCATAACACATTTAATACTAGACAATAAGTTAACATGTCTTTGGCAATTTCACCAGTTGAACTTGAAAGTTTGCCTGACTTCCTTTTTAAGTACAGTAGCTGGTCACACTGTGCTTTGTACATTCCTGTATAAATGCACAACCTTTTCTGAAACCAAACATGCAAGAGAAAAATTATCCACATTGTTATATTGTTGACTTTCGGTGTGTTTGAGATCTCTTAAATAAAATACACTGTATATTACCTAACACCTGAACTGTTTTACAAGTTAAATGGCAACTGGTGTATTCTGGTGGGGAAGGGGTCATTGTAGTTTGAGTTATAATTTTGTGGTAGCAGTTCCTGCTCTAAAATTATTCTACCAGAATATATCTGTAGCCACCTGAAAAGTCTTTTCCCTGACAGGTAAATACTGATTATTAAAGATGAAACTGCAAACAATGTTATATATTAAGAGGTAAGAAAGATGCAGTAGCTTTGTTGCTATTTAGGAATACATTTTGCCTTAGGATCTTATATTATTGATTATATTTACATAGAGCATATAAACAATTGAGGCAACTGATTGTCAACACATGACAAATGTATGCTTCTATTCACATACACACACACCCATCACGTAAGAAACAAAAATCTTTCCCAAATTCTACTGTTCACAAAAGTAGTGCAAAAAAAAAAAGTCCAAAAACATGGTTAGTTTCACTACCTGCAGAGTCAAAACATGTGAAATCAACTACTTTAAACCTAGAACAAAAGATTCAACATGAAATGTCTGGTTTATGTTATCAAACACCACTACATTTGCAAATCCTACAAGGAGCTTATCTGACACAGATCCACTATGACGTGAATGTATCATTTCCGTGTGTACAAGTTTCATGCTGAGAAAACTAAACCAGAGAGCTGCCTGTAATATCTGCAGCGAATGAGGTCCAATGTTTTCAGAGTCAGCATAAGATTTGGTCTTGTTTTGTATCAATCCAGCTGCTTTCTGCCAAGCTGTGGTGTGAAGGCAATTCTGAGAGGTTGTCCAACTCTAGAACCAAAAGACCAGCCATTTAAGTCTGCTGACTAACTAGTAGTTGGATGGTTACTCTTTCCTCCACACCTACAATGGCTGAAGAGCCAAAAGTTACATGCAAGTTCAACTGATATGCAGTGATCTTCCTCCATAGTGTATGCCAACACCCACCCACCCACCCACCCCACACACAAATTGCATCATTTTACCTACTCCAGCTTTCATTTTCAGAACAACCTTTTCGAACTAACATTCTTCCACAGGTCCTTGAAAATTTATACATGAGGAACCTTTTGTTCGTCTCATGTTAGCTGCACTTGGAACAAATCACTATTAGGAGTTGCCATCACAATGTAATTGGAGCTATGACATAACAGAATTGCTTGGAGCAAAGATCTGTATATATAAGTATCTGTTTTTTGTCATTGAAAAATATTTTGTCCAACACATCTCCTTTAGGGTAAATAGCTTTTTTTGGCCAATGCTAACAGCAATTACCTCATTTGACAAGGCTAACATATCCATCTTAATTCAATGCCATTTCATCTCATTCCCATATCAATTCATCGAGCACAGAGGGTTAAGGTGCAAAAGTTTCTGCACTCTCTTAACCATGGCTAAGAGAATAGCAATATCCCTCAAGCTCAATATAATCCACCTGCCTCACTCACTCTCTTCCTTTGAGCATTAAGCCTGGTTCAAACTGAACATGAACCATAGATAGCTTTAAACCAGTATTTGAGACCCTGACTAGAACTAGGCCACCATCTCTGATTTAAAGCTAGCTAATCTTGAGATATATTTCTGTGCAGATGCCATTGAAAACAAACGAAAGGGAGGAATTTCAGTAGGAGAAGAGAAGCAGGTGCATGTAAGCCTAAAGAGACTTTCCAGTCCCCTAACAAATGGGGTAACACTTCATCTACACTCAGACACTGTTTATGCCTACCCAGCATCCAAACAATGCTTTAGCATAACTTTGGAACAACTTTGCATGGAGCAGAAGACACTAAAGCAGCAAGAACTCAACCCACTAACACGACTGCTTAATTTCAGTGAACAAGGGCCCCCCCCCCCCCCCCCGCCCTGGGCCCAGCTTGCTTGGTTTGAATAAGTTGAAGAACAAGTGTGGAGCTGTGAACCTGACTTCCAAGTGGTACTGTGGGGGATGGGGTATTTAACCTTTCCCCCTGATTCACAAGAAATACAAAGCAGCTCTAGGGATATGATTTAGATCGTGGAAATTGCACAGGAGGAAACAGTGATCCATGGCGCCACATCCCCCAATCAAGCAAGCATCTCCAACCAACTGCTTTGAAGTCTAAACAAATTTGTATGGGAGCACAGCCACACAACTCCTGCATCATGTCTGCTTTGATCCAATGAGCCACACATTTTCAGTTGCATTCATCAATTACAAGACATAATTCTCTAGATGCTGCAGTTATGGGAGCAACAAAGAGAGAGAAAGAGAATCTACAACAATAATGGTGAAATGAAGAACAGCAAGCAAATATTAAAATATGCCAAAAGGAAGTGAAAACAAAGAAAAACAAGACATTTTACCAAACAGAAAAAAAAATATTGATCAGTTTGAGTTGGAATGCTGCTATCTGACCATGCCATCCCTAGAAATTACTGTAATTTAAAACAGAACACAGACAAGAAAATTTTTGTCATTTAGTGCGTTTGTGTGTAATTTATATGCACTGTAAGACAAAGACTTACAGTAAAAAATGATCACTCAAATGGGAGAGCAGGGCTACCAACCACCAATATGCTTAATAAGCAGTTTTTATAGGGTGCATGCACTACAACTATCTATCAGAAATACACTGTCTTGTTCTCGTAAAACTAGCTTGAAGATTTGACATCCGTCTTCCCAAGGACGCAACGTAGTGAAATTGTCCTCAGCACCGTCACGGCTGTTTTTTCCCTCTTTGACTAATATTCATTTTTAGGGCTTCGTCTATTCAGAAAACAGGGCAGATTCCAAAGGGCTCTTGTCAGACTCGAGGGATTTTTCACCTCTCTGAACATATGGTCTCACCCCACTAGACCCTCTGTTGCCACATGGCTTTTGGAAGTGCCTGCAGGTTCAAAAGCAGATGGATATGTGGTACGATGGGCTACTGTTTGTTTAAAAATACAAACCCAACCCATCTTGGGCATGCAAAACAAATCTTGTGGGGCCTCTGGATCCCTGACATGGTTTCTACTCTTCAAAAAAGGGAAGTGTTTCTGCAAAGCCACAAATTCTGGTTAAGCGTGGATCATGCCAGGGCCGTAGAAAAAGAAAGGAACCCATCACCATTATATGAAAACGAACACTTTCCGAAGCACCTCCTTGGCATTACCCTTTAACAATGATGTCAGAGTCAAAAAAGAGGCTTGGAAAAGCTAAATAGCACATATATATTGATTTGCAATTAACTAGTGATTCACAGATCAGCTTTCCTGAATCTCCATTATATGATATTAAATAGTTTAGCATCAGTTTAGTTTCAGTAAGGGCCCTTCCAGAGCAACCGTTCTAACAACTGCGCTAAAAGAAGTTACTATTTGCTTGGCTAGGTTTCTTTTCAAGAAGCCCAACTTTTGTTAGAGAGTCAGGGAGGAAAAGAGGAACAAACAAACAAAACAAAACAGGTTTGTAGTTCATTACGTTTAAAAATGGTTTTCAATACTCACTACCAATATAATGGCACTTCAGAGTTCTGAAGGAGTTCTAATTCACCAAAAATAGCTTATTACCTTTTTACTACCCCAAAGCTTCTTCATCCAATGTAATGAACCCAAACTACCAGTGGGGGAAAATATAACTTCCATTCATTCCACAGATTAATAAATAACCTGTAAAATTCCAGTTCAACATATAGCAAGGGATAAAAAATTAACGCACATTGCCTTTTGTTTCTTAAGTATACAAGACAGACCAAAACATGATCAACATTTTCCTTTGGAATAAGAAACGCAGTTTAAAGTAGAGTTCTACAGAATTGGCGCCAAATATGACCCACACACTAGTGACGTGGGCTCAAAAGTAGAATCGACAGCACAAGTTCTCAGATGATCAACAGTAGGGGCAAACCCACTACTAGATACGTGAAACGATCACAAATGCACCGGATTAATCAAAAGATAGGCAAAGAACTCTTCCTCTGGGACAGAAGACTGCTAACACACTTTCCGTTTGCACGGTGTTTTAAGGGAACATTGATGTTTCAGTTTTAACTGCGAGGAGTCACCTCTGTTTCCTGGCACATCATGCTGGCGAACGCTCCCATCTTGACTGCAACCTAATTTAGTCACACCACTCTAAGGACCCTGAAAAATTCTCCCACTTCGCCTGCAGCTATTTTTGTTCAGTTCGAGGATCACCGACTTACAAAAATAACATCTTAAAAGGAACAGCAACCGAGTAGCTTGGGAAAACCAGGTGCCCCTTTTCCATTTCTCTGTTATGATAAACATAATTCTTTTTTTTCTCAAAGTCCTCGTGTATATATGCAAATACAACCCTGTGTCCTCAAGGAGGGGGAAGACATGTAACAAGAAACATGGCTACAACGCCATTAAAAGTGTATTGTAACCTACACTGTCTACTTACTGCCCGCTCCTTCTGAGCGGAGTGGGTACCAACTTGGTAACATGCACGTCTCAGTTGCTGAACGTTAAAAGTTTAGGGGGAAGAGAGTGAAGAACGGCAGAGAAGGAGGACTACTCTCATTTCAGTGACAAAGTGCATTTCGACAGCCACCAGCAGCAACGACAGCATTCCCCTCCCTCGGAACTGGCTGCACGAACTCAGAGTCCAGAAGTTCCACACCATCTCTGAGGCACTCCTGGTTCCAAGAAACAAAAGAAAAGTCACAATCCAGTAGTCTTTGCAGAACTGCAGATTGAGAAAACTAACCCGTTTCTATTTCTCAGAAAAGCCAAAAGCTTCGTTTTCATAGGGATCACATTCACCATTTCCTCTGATCTTCTCAAGACTCACAGTGTTGAAATGGGACTGATCGGCCTACAA
This sequence comes from Sphaerodactylus townsendi, assembly GCF_021028975.2. Taxonomy (NCBI): domain Eukaryota; kingdom Metazoa; phylum Chordata; class Lepidosauria; order Squamata; family Sphaerodactylidae; genus Sphaerodactylus; species Sphaerodactylus townsendi. The sequence continues at coordinate 20,733,220 of NC_059426.1, read as the reverse complement.
TGGATTGCACATCACCCAAGGAGAAAGGAATGCATGGAAAAGGCAGATAGTACAATTTCATACTGCTTCACAATCACAGGGGAGGGGAGGAGGCAGGAAAGGGGTGGGCGAGAGGGACTGGAACATGAGGTTTTATTGCTGTTTCAGTACAAAATATAATGTGGTATCTAAAATGAATCGAACGAGATCACAAAAGCCAGGGGTTTTCACACCGTATAGGATAATAGCTGCTGTTGCTGCTCAAAGAGGGGCAGGGGCAGGGGGGGCAGAACAACAAAGCTAAACTTGGGATATCAATTGCATATTGAAACTCGGGGATCGGGACTGCTTGGTCAGAGGAGCTCCTGGCCCGAGGACATCCTTCCCGTTTCCAGCTTGGCCTAAGCGGTCCTCCTGTAGACTAATAGTTGAAAACCTATTGGTGTTGCCAGACGCCAAGTTAGTGACACCCTCACTGCCTAGGCCAATACCAGAACCTGCTTGACTGCCATTCACGTAGTCAAAGGATCTACTGGAAGAAGCACTGGCAGTCCGGATCAGGCTCACGCTACTGGCTTTTGGCACCACCTGCCCAGCAGGCAGGCTGAGGTGTTTCTTCGTAGGAGTCAGTTCAACCGCATCTGTCCCCAGGTCGACCGACTGGTGTAGGTACGGCTTACGAGCAGGCTCTCGGGGGCTCTCGCTGGACTTGGTAGCTGAGACTGCTTCTTTTTCCTTGGCTGAACGGCTATTTCCTCCTTTCCGTAAGCTTCCCCTCTGGGATGCAGAGGAAGGAGGTTTGGTCCCAACCGGCTGGCTGCTCAGGGATGCCCCAGATGAAAACCCTTCATCGGCATCATTCAGATTGATGGATTCTTCTCTTCCATTGATACCATCAACATCTAAAAACCCAGAACAGTAAAGAAAAACAGGCTGAGAAACTAACCTCTTTTGGTACAGAAGAAGTGTCCAAGATGGCACCTAGAACATTTCTTTACTATTTTGTTTTTCTGCACTGTATTAAAAACCTAAACAGGTTGCAGTGCTTTACTTCACTGCTTTAAGCACAAGGCAATTCTTTTGGCAACGTTCAGTACTGGACACGTTTATCAGAACTTAAAGATCACATAAAAACGGCAGTCTGGTTTAAGAACATAAGAACATAAGAACATAAGAACGAGCCAGCTGGATCAGACCAAAGTCCATCTAGTCCAGCTCTCTGCTACTCGCAGTGGCCCACCAGGTGCCTTTGGGAGCTCACATGTAGGATGTGAACATGTAGGATGTGAACGCAATGGCCTTCTTCAGTTTACCTACTGGGCACCTATCGGCCATGTTGTATTGAACCAATAACTGACATTTTACTAATACAGAGGAAGTGTTAAATGCCTATGATGTTTCACTCAGTATTTTCAGTCTGTCACTATAAACCTCTCGTGATTGTCTCTTAGATTAGCTGCACACATTTCAGTCTGAAGCACAGCACATGGAAGATGAAGGCATACAGAGAAAGCAGTGGGTTCTGCAGGGCCTCCCTCTCTCCTCAAGTCAGTTATATGCATTTATCTTTCTGTGTTATGATTTCAGATCAGAGTGACTGGATGCTCCCTGGAAAAAGCCTCCAAGTAGCAAAAGCCACAGTAACTTTGGAAAGCCGACCACTATGGGGATTGTATTGTCGAAGGGTTTCACGGTTGGAATCTCTAGCATACTGTGGGTTTTCCGGTTTGTATGGCCGTGTTCCCAGAGTATTTTCTCCTGACATTTCTCTTGCAGCCACAGATGCAAGGAAAACATCAGGTGAAAATACTACTGGACATGGTCATATAATCCAGAAAAGCCACAACATTCTACTGTGGGGATTGCCCCAATCATTCGGTTGGTCTCCAAGCCAAGACTGCAGCCGTCAGAAATGTCCAGTGGCAGTCTATCTATCACCGTGGTGGCGAACCTTTGGCACTCCAGATGTTATGGACTACAATTCCCACCAGCCCCTTCCAGCATGGCCAATTAGCCATGCTGGAAGGGGCTGGTGGGAATTGTAGTCCATAGCATCTGGAGTGCCAAAGGTTCGCCACCACTGAAACATAGTGAGTGGTTTTCAAATGTTAAAGTCACTGTCTGGAATTAACAGCACATTAATTAATACGATCATATGGAATTAGGACCATTAGCATTTCCAAAACCCTCCAGATTCAACAACATAAAAAGAGTTACAGGCCCTTATGAAAGCATTCCTGTCTTGTTACGTTACAATATTTTGGGAAGTGGATTTGCAACACTACAATACTAATCTAACATGCCCACAGTTTTCACATTCTTTATTCCTTTTCCCACTTCCCCAGAAAGACTGTGATGCTGCAGATATTTCTTTACCTAGACATGAATCCAATATTCAGAGAGGGAAAAGATGTGCTTATTTATTATTATTTTGCTGAACAAATCTGTTAACTTTGGTTTTTATAAATCATAATACTGCCCTGCAGACAAGACCAAAATAATACCTTGGAAATAGTGCGCCTTACATTGTCATACAATACTTCCCAAGGAGGCATTTCTAAAAGAGACATTTCTAAAATAAGCCACTGTGCACATGGTATTCTTCAAAAAAAAAAAAAGAGGGGGAAAAAGCCATTTTATACATACCTAGAACAGAATGCCCTGAAAGCAAAAAGCACCCTTTCATCAGATACAGCGTACAAATTTAGTTAACCATGCAAAGCTGGATGACAGTGCGCTTGGTTGAGCAACTGAGAGCAGTATTGCCTCTCTCAGCCCTTCCTTGGTCAAATGGATAGCCCTCTTGCCAAGAAACTGAGTCCCTTAATGCAGTTTCTTGTTCTCCTACACATTGGTTAAGGCTTCAGGCCCACAACAGAAAAGTTTAAATAACTGTGCTGCTGCTTGAGATTCAACAAGCTGTGACCCTCGGCAGCTGAGATAGGAGCTGGGTGAGTGCTGGGAGGTGCTGGGAGGGGGCAGTTTCTATCCTGACTTCCTTCTGGTCTCCAAGGCTGAGACCGGTATCCACATTCCATCCAATTAGCAAAAATGACATCATGAACCTTGACACAGGTGAAAACGGGGCAGGCTGAGCTACAGATAAGGCCTCACCACTCCATTTCACTCTGACCCTGCCCCTGGGTCACATGACCTGAAACAGGGTTACATAATTGATACCACCAGCCACAGATCTGATTGGTCAAATGAGCTCAAGCCAACTCAAGACCCTCAGCCATAACATTTAGCACTTTCAGTCTAGTTTTGCTCTTGGTGTCTGATTCAAGGTCTCGTGATCCAACCTTGTTCATTTTCATTTTGTACCTGCTTTCTGGGTCAGAAAGACTGTCTGCTTGTGCTGACTTTTGGAAAGAGCGAACTTTAGATGCTGGGAGATGTCAGCAGGAAAGGGTAACGTGCAGTGGTGGGATCCAAAAATTTTAATAACAGGTTCCGATGGTGGTGGGATTCAAACAGTGGTGCTGCCGCACACACGCACCTCCAGTCCCTATTGAGCAGGGAGGTTGCTTTAGTAACCCCTTCTCAACACTCAGAAAAAATTAGTAACCACTTCCAAAGAAGTGGTGAGAACTGGTTGGATCCCACCTCTGGTAACGTGTGGTAAAACTGAACCAATTCTCTTAATGTGTACTTGGTTTTTTTTATTTAGCCTTTGTCGATTTAATCCTCACTGTTCCTTTTAGAAATATTCTTGCACACTTTAAATGAATCCCATTAATTATATCTTGCAGTATTTTGTCTTCAGGTGGCTTCAATCTAATTCCAGTACCTTTGCCTATCTAGCTACATGGCCACAGATCTCCCCATGAAGAAATTCAGGCCTCATCACAGCTTACAAATGAATCCAGAAGAAATGGCACGGATTTACAAGATGGTTGACCTGAAGCTGTACGTCTCAGAAAGGAACGCCTCCAGAAAGTATCCATTCGAGTTTGGACAGGAGTCAGAGAGGCTCTGTGTGAGCTTTTCAGGATGCTGCCACCATGCAGAGGCCCAGGCAGCTGAAGAGCGCTCAGGTGTGAAAGAAAAAGTTAGCATGCAGGGTGGTACCTCTCAAGCCAGATTCCAGACACTCTCAAGTGAGACTTCACTAAGAATATATTAAATGCACACCTTTCAGTTCATTCATAGCCACCTTCCTTACTCCATTTCTGTCCCCAGTCAGACCATGGCTGCCAGGGGTGAGAACTGTTTTCCTCTGTGTCAATTTTAGCACCTGAGATCTGGTCAACAAAAAAACAGGGGCCGTAGCTTTTCCTCTTCCCTCCTGCATTTTGCACTTCAATGTATTGTGGACATTATTTTGAACTGTAAACTTCCTTGAACACAAGGGCAGAAAGGCAGGATATAAAAGTAACCAAAAAGGGACAGAATTCGAACACTAAGCCACAAACATCAATCAAATCTTTATTGTACTAAAATGGGGGTGGGGATCTTTTACTTTCTACCGTGTTTCCCCGAATATAAGACAGTGTCTTATATTAATTTTTGCTCCCAAAGATGTGCTATGTCTTATTTTCAGGGGATGTCTTATTTTTCCTGTGTTCTGTTCATCGGGCATGCTTCCAAACAAAAACTTTGCTATGTCTTACTTTCGGGGGATGTCTTATATTTTGCACTTCAGCAAAACCTCTACTATGTCTTATTTTTCGGGGATGTCTTATATTAGGGGAAACAGGGTAGCTTGATAAAATTTTTAGTCCAGTGAGCCCAAAATGTACGTGCTACGTGTTTACCACTGCTGCCCAGTAGCAGAAGGAAATTACCATTTAAAACACACATTTCTCCCAACGAGTGCAATAATCTACTCCTTGCTAACTGCTACTTCTATACATTCATGCAGTGCGTTGTACCAAAAAAGTCATTTTCTGCCAGTGAAAGACACATCCACTAATCAGATGTGTGTCCACTCCCACTGCTACATGAACCCTCTTAAACCCTTGCTCTCTGCTGCTGTAACTCCAGGGTCAGCAACCTGGACAGCTTGGTAGGCTGCATCGTAAGTGGACAGCTGGGAAATTGGCAGAGCTCTGCTGATGGTACTTTAGATCCATCCCCAAAGAACCTCACTTGTTCTCTGTAAATGCCTGTAATTCTTTATAATCACAGGTTTTTCAAAAAAACTGGAATATTAGAAATGTGCATCTGAGAAAGATCACTTTGTTGCACTTTTGCATTACTTATATCAGGAGCAATTACCAATTCAAGTTTTCTGTAGGACAAGCACCCATTTCAATCATCAAAACGGAATTCGTCACAAATCCGGCAATGTGTTTTGTTTGTGACCAAGCCCAAAACAACTTCAGACCTCTTTCCTGTTCCAGAACGGCATCCCATTGAAAAAAATCTGAATTCAGAGTTGAGTCTTCAAATTTTCTATTATTAGAATCAGGGTTCAGTATTATTCACTCCATCTGTCCAGCATCCATGATGGGACGATGCACGTTCCACAGAACAACCCAGACGGCATTTTTAAAAAGATGTGCCCTGTTTCAAAGTGTTAAAGAAAGGGAGTGGCACATCCTTAGCAACCTTTTTTTTTTTAAAGAAGATTCTCAGCGAAAGTGAGGGCTTCTTGACACCCTTCTGGTCATGCGCATGCAAAGTTTAGTTAGTACAATGAAATAAGACCAGATGAGACAAGGAAGGGGGGAGTTGAGGTTCTAGGATACTGAGCATACTGTATCTGAAGCAGATTCTAATACTGCTGAATGTTTCCATCATTATTTCCCACTAACCCCTGAGGTATCGACTCTGCCCCTATGAAGCTTTCAATTATGCATGAGAAGCTCATGTGTTTTGTGCATTCGTGCTAGAAGGATCTGGAATGTTAACCTTCCTCTGGGCAATTGTGAAGCTCGTGTGCTAAGTAACTGCCAAGGACTCGGTCATTAAAAGTGACGCCAAGAGGGGTTCGAAAGGTTGGAAGGCTGCACCAAGGAAAAGGGGCAAAATGTTGCAGAAATAGCTTAGGAAGATGCAAGTAACAATAACATTTCCATATAATTTTATGGAAAATAAAACATCCGCCAGCACCAAAGGGACTGTGTTCTGATGTCATGCACTGCCTTGGAAAGACAACCTCTTGATAAAGAGGAAAAGTTAACGGGTTATACAAATCAAAGAATAACCTGAAGAATACCACTGTAGAAGGCTGTGAGAATTTCTCCTCTTCTGTTAGGGCAGCCTGCTTGGAGCCACAATCTCATGGCCAGTCGCTAAAATCAGTTTTAAGAAACAGCTGGATTCCATTCCCAGTACTCTCAGATGGGTTGATGAAATATTCCAGTGAACTAAGAAGTTAGCAAATAAATATTATTTTAAAAGTTCACCAGGATTTCCCCCCTTTAACAAACAATCTCAAGTGTTCTCATACCCTCTAAATCAGGGGTATGCTGACAGGGGCTGATGGGAATCGCAGTCCATGAATAACTATAGAGGACCAGAGTTGGACACCCCTGCTCTAAATGGATCCCCATTTTCCAAAGTGATCTGGCATTTGGCCAATCCTCCTATTTCAGTGAAATTCCTCAAGAAACAGGATGTTGCCAAACCATATCAAAGACAACAGGGACAGCCATTGCCCAGATTTAGCTGTGTCTTCACAAAGGCTCAAATGCCACAAGATCACAAAAGGTAGCTCCAAATCTGGTGCTGAACATAAAGGGGCAGGAGCAGGTGTATTAGAATAAGAAAACAATACGCTCTGGGATAGTGGAAATGCTTGAGAATGGAATTTCGCCTAGGAATAAACAGGCAAGCTCCTCCCCCTCCCGGCCTTCTGACTTTTGTTTCCTCATCTCTGTCCTACCCTCTGCAGTAGCTGATGTCAAGTTGGGCTCCGGTGAGCCATGCTCAGGGGTCCTGAGCACCAGCACGTCCCCCTCTTGCTTGCGTTTGATCCCTAGGTCTGTGGAGCCAGGAAGGATCGGAGATCCGGGAATGCTCAAGTCAGCATCACTTGAGAAGTCAAAGCCATCTGGGATTCAACATATAATATTTTAGTGCTTTTCTACTCTTTTTCCTGAAAATCCCAACCCACGTAGGGGAAGTGGTTTGCACAGAACATGGAAACACGCAAGAATGCCGTCTGCATGTTTTTAGGCAAAGTGTCAGTGGCATGCCACAGGAATAAGAAGGTAAGCTGTATAGGAGACAAAGAGACCAGCACACAACATGTCAACAATAAAGATACACATGACCAAGAAGTCACAAAATGGTAGTACTTGTTTTTAGGGTGAAGCAGCCAGAGAAGAATGGGAAAAAAAACAAACAGGTTTTTGTACAACTTCAGCACCAAAGAAAAGGCACAGGAAGAAATAACTGCATTTCAGAATTTCAATGTTATGCTTTAGTGAAATAGCACACAGGAAATAGTAAAGATCTTGAATATGTTGTTCAAGGGACTGAAAAGATACCATGTTAATATTTTCCTTAATTATTTTGCCTGAGTTAGAAAGCTACACATCATGAAGAGTGAAAAAAGTTCCTATGACACATTATTACAGGCGCTCCCCATTTTGATTAAGAGTCCAAAAATAGGGTACTAGAGGACATTTATGACTTAAAGTTTAAAAGGGTTAGACAGAACTAAAATGTCTGGGGAATTTTGTTAATAAAACCCACAATTCAAATGATAGCACCCTACCACCTAATTCTACTCCTCATTCTGCACCCCCCTGACCCAAGCGGGGGGGAGGGGAGGGTCTTGCCACCAAGAGTACCTTTCTCCAGCAAACAGCTTTGAGGCAACAGAGACTGCAAAAGTAAGAGGTTTGCAGGGGAAATCTACTCCTTTTGGTAGAATGGTGGTAAGGCGTAAACCATAGCTTTACATGTGAATTCCCTCTTGTCCTTTTGCTATTCTTTTAGAATTTGAAACATCTGTTGGACACTATTGCCATCTTCTACTGTGAAATACGCAGAAAAGTGAGGGCTTAATTTTAAGGTACTTTGTGGATGCAGTTTCCCCATGAACTCCAAAAGGCAACATTTCCTTCAAAAGTGAGTCATGTCAGGGGTATCAGTAGTTCGAAGTTCGAGTCCTGCAACAAACTTGTGTGTGCCACTGGATACTGTTCAAGCCACTCAAGTCACACTATAATATAAGGTAAATACTTACCTCCCTCCACAGGGTGTGATTATGATTACCAGTTTCTCAAACACAGACCATAAGGAAAACGATCAGAATTCTGTGCATTACAGAAACAGATGCTAAGATTCAAGCTCAGAAAACTATTTGTAGCAATGGAAATGAAGAATGCTCTGCTACATTCACCACTATGCACAGGGAAGGGCTTACCCTCTCTTCTCCAGCGATGCCGGCGGATCGAAGCAGTTGTGATGGCAGTCCGAGAAACCCTCGGCACAGTTGGCGTCACCTCCACCTTCAGCACTTTCTGTCCTCCTTGTGATGTGTCAGGAGCATCAAAGGGCAAGGAGTTCTTCATTGCATTCGCAACCTACGGCAACCATAAAAAGCTGAGTAAGGCCACTTTAACAAGCAGTGAGACCCGACTGGAAAAAGGAACAATACAGAATGCTGGACCAATTTAAGAGCAATCCAATGGTTTTTCTTCTGTGCACTTAAAGTGCACCTGTGTCTTTGGCCTCACCCACGTAGAAACATAGAAACAGAGCTGGAAGGGACCTCAAATACCATCTAATCCACCCTCTGCACAACACAGGAAATTCACAACTACCTCTCACTCTCCCAGCAACTCTCTTCTATCCCCAAGTGTAAGACAGTAAGCAGCCAGGGGTAAAGAAGTTACCACCATCAATTCACCATCAATTCAAAGAAGTCACACGATCGGATCTTTTTGTCCTGATGTGTCTATTGGCCAGGCTGGCAAGGGCTGATGGGAATTGTAGTCCATGAACATCTGGAGAGCCACAGGTTGCAGACCCCTGGTCTATGCCTTTCTCTCTATTCTACTCAGTTGATGTTCTTGGCTGCCCAATCTGCATCCAACACTCTCTTACAGTCTGCAGACACCAGTTTTGCAACCACGGATTTGTGGGCATTGTCCTTTCCATGCACAAACTCTAGACCCTGAAAGCGAATACTGAAAGCACACGGATGGTATTTGGAGAACTTGCATTTGGAGAATGTTTGTACCATTTATATGGGCTGTGTTGCAAGTCACAGAGATCTTTAAGCTGCTCAGCATCCTTTGGCAAAGGGCAGAGCAAAAATACTGGACTGAGCAAAAATACTGGACACCTCGAAGCGAGCTGGGAAAGGTGGGGAGGGGGAGGCTCTAAGGCAGAGAGCCTCAAAGGGTAAAGAGGGGCAGACGAAAGCGATGTGCAAGGTGGCAAAGGAAGCATTAAAGAGACGGAGCGAGCATGGAATGGGCAAAGGAGAGCAAGGAAAAAGGGGACCTGAAAAGGGACAAGGAGGGGTGTGGAAGGAAGAGGAGCACCAAGAGAGACCCGGGAATTGTCGAGCTTAACTCTCCACACTGTCTTCTGCTATCACCACTGCCACTGAGGACTCCTGCTGTCCTCAAGAGGAATGCATGGAGGAAAACCTATCTGTTTTAAAGATAAATTATTACTTTGAAGAACTGAGATGCCTGGATAATAACTAGACAGAAATTGGCTTTTAAGTTAGAATTGCCAGAAGGTCAATGGTAAATAATCCATCTATCTGTGATTAGGCTACTATCTGTGAGAACCGACTTGGGGGGGGCGGGCATGGGGGGGGGGAGACAAGCCATTCTGAAGCTCCTCATTAAGGGAAGACTGCAGAAGGAAGACAGGTCTTAAAGGAAAACACAGCAACATAAAGTTAAATAGTGGGCTGGGAGAAAACCAAGACACTTGAAAGTGGAAGATGATTTTCTCCCGTGAGCATTATAAAGCAAGACGACAGGAACGGCAACCAGATTCCACTAGGTTCATTTGTTCAGTGTTAGGCAGAAGTCAAATTCAAATGCCAGCAGTCCACCAGCCGGCGTCACAGCATTGCTGATCTGCAACGAATCCAGCAGGCTCAACTGCTCATTTAGATTTTCCAATCTAGTGGTACATTTAATCATCATTTCCTGCAGGAAGTCGCTGTTCCAATAATTCACCAGGTAAAAAGCCTTTAAATTATCCTATTCGGAAGCAAACGGCTCAGCTACCCAAAGCCAATAACAATTCATCAAGAGAGCCATTTAACCACATCTATCGGAAAGATGAAAAACTGCACTGCCAAGATGCGGCTTTTCAATTCTCCTTTGCAAAAGAAGAACACCAGCACCTAAAAGATAGTTAATTATTACACGGGTGCAAGAACAGACTTCAGCACCACAGATTTCACCTGCTATTAAGAGCATCTGGCCCTGACCCTGATCCTGCATGCTGCTAATCCAGGGTTTACACCCTAAATTCTAATGTTACAGTACACTGAAGAGGTAGTCGAGATGCTGGAATACGGACAGCCTGTGAAGGGAAAAGCAGGCAAAGGTTTTGGAGATTAAAGGGCCTTTTCAAGATTGCATCACAGAAATGGAAATGATAGAGGGAAACAACTGCTAGTAATCCAAGTGTGAACCATGTACAGATTTATGCCAGTGCACTAACACAATCATGCAAGGTGCTCCGTGTGTGTGTGTGTGTGTGTGTGTGTGTGTGTGAGAGAGAGAGAGAGAGAGAGAGAGAGAGAGAGAGAGAGAGAGAGAAGTGTAGGAAGCAACACTCAAGGTCTCACAGTAAGTTATATGTGTGTGTGTGTGTGTACCTGTGAGACCTTGAGTGCTGCTTCCTACACTTACATGTACCTGCATCTGGGCTGCAAACACTTTGCAATATGTACTAATAATCAACATGCTGCCACAGAAGGTGGTGATGGCCACTAACCTGGATAGCTTTAAAAGGGGCTTGGACAGATTTATGGAGGAGAAGTCGATCTATGGCTACCAATCTTGATCCTCCTTGATCTGAGATGGCAAAGGCCTTAGCAGACCAGGTGCTCGGGAGCAGCAGCAGCAGCAGAAGGCTTTCACATCCTGCACGTGAGCTCCCAAAGGCATCTGGTGGGCCACTGTGAGTAGCAGAGCGCTGGACTAGATGGACTCTGGTCTGATCCAGCAGCTCTTTCTTATGTTCTTATGTCAATTACCAGTGGTGCTAAATGACATACCTTCAGTTGTTTAAATAGGTTTCCTTATACTGGCAGCGGCGGGGGGAGGACGGAGCTTTTAAAATGTTTTGTGATTTGGTGTGGGAGTCCACGTGCGTGGGGGGGGGGGGGGCGGATAAACAGTCCATTGCCCTGTCAGATGTGACACAATTCAACACTTCCAAGATTTTTCAAAACCAAAGCCCAGAGTCCCAAAAAGCCAACCACAGAGCTGCATGAATGTCCCATATAATATTATAGGGTGTTTTTTTGCCAAGATACAGATAGGTAACTTCTGAACCTAAAGGCTGTGGCTAAGTGGTAGAGCATCTGCTTGGCACGCAGAAGGTCTCAGGTTCCATTTTTGGCACCCCCAGTTAAAAACGACAAAGCAGCAGGTGACGGGAATCACCTCAGCCTGAAACCCTGGAGAGCAGCTGCCAGTCTGAGTAGACAATACTGACTTTGATGGACTGATGGTCTGACTCAGTATAAGGCAGCTCCATGTGTTCAGCACACCCTGTCTTATGGATCCTTCCCCAGATGTGGACAGGACACTGAGTGTGCCGTGGCGGGGCATGGGGAGCACACACTCCAAGATCTCTGCAGTCAGTCAAATGTTGTGCGCCCCCACCCCCCCACCCCCCCGCAGTGGTGGGATCCAAAAATTTTAATAACAGGTTCCGATGGTGGTGGGATTCAAACAGTGGCGCTGCCGCACACACACACCTCCAGTCCCTATTGGGCAGGGAGGTTGCTTTAGTAACCCCTTCTCGGCACTCAGAAAAAATTAGTAACCACTTCTAGAGAAGTGGTGAGAACTGGTTGGATCCCACCTCTGCCCCCACCCCTTCAGTTCCCACTTCAGCTTAAACTCAGTTCCAAAGTACCAGAGTTTAAGTGGCAATCGTGCAGTGTTAACATACACTGCTGTATACCAGACTGGATTTTTGAATGCTTCTCAAGACACTGAACAAGCCTTAAAAAATTGGAGTATGTACATTTTTAATCATGTTAAGAGAACACAGTGGCTTTTCCCTTACCAACAGCGGCTGTGAATAGAGCTCAAGCTGCGCTCTGTAAATGATGTCATCCAGAGCTTCTTGGCCGAGATCCCACTGTCCGTTGTATCTACAGATGAATAAGGCAGCAATAAAACAAGGAATTATTTTCCTGAACTGAAGTCTTGTACTTGCTATATGCCTTGCAAATATATATTTCCTGGAGATGGAAAGTAGGGACAAGTCACAGCTGACATTTGATGACTCTGTAGGGCAGTGGTTCTTAACCTTCCTAATGCCACGACCCTTTAATGCAGTTCCTCATGTTGTGGTGACCCCCAACCCTAACATTTATCCATTTTACAGATGGAGAACACTGATGCAGAGAGTCTTAGATGATCCCTGTGAAAGGGTCATTCGACCCTCAAAGGGGTCCCGACCCCCAGGTTGAGAACCACTGCTGTAGGGTTTTCAAGGCAAGAGACATCTGGAGGCAGCTCTAATTTCAGATTTGACAAAAACTTTTCAAAGTACATTCCTCCTGATTCTTCTATCAATAAATGGATTCCATTTACAGCTGAGTATTTTATTTGGAAAATCAAGGGAATGTGACTGTTTGTCAAATCTCCTATTCTACATATCCTAGACATCTGTACGCTGCAAGCTATAGCAGACAAAGGAGTGTCAGATGCAGGAACTACCAACACTGGGGAGGAGACACCCCCCTCCCCCACACCAGACTTGGAAGTGCCTGGGCCCCATCCTGAGGAGAAGGGAGGCAAAAAGACCACCCAGAGACTTGTGACAAGACAAAACCATTAGGTTTTGACACTGGCCGAAGATCACCCAGCAGGCTTGATGTGGAGGAGTGGAGAATCAAACCTGGTTCTTCAGATTAGACTCTGCCGCTCTTAGCCACTACTCCACTCTTAGCCATTCATATATTTCCTAGAACTTGATTAATACTAGTCTACTAGATGCAACCCAGTGTTCTGAACTGCATCCTCTTTACAGTTCCCCCAACCAGGACAGTACTCATTAGTAACATTACAATACAGGAGCGCTTATCTACAGTTAAGCATAGAAATCAAATTTCACATTCAATCAGCCCTGTAGAAGCACATCACACAAAGGCCATTCTCACAATGGCAAACCATGAGTTAAGTATTTCAACAGGGGGTTAATTCAAGTATACACGTCTTTTAAGACTGTTTTTTTAACACACAAATACACACAGCTATGTGTACTCACAAAACATCTAATTAGCAGTAGCTGTCTTCTTTTTAAAAGGTATGCTGTTGTGATTTGTCTAAAAAGAGAGGAAGCCAGAAGTGCAATGCTCCAGGGTTGCAAGATGGTATACGAGAGCTAATTTACACTGGGTGAAGATATTCACAAAATGCTGATTGCTAGAAGCAGTAGATCTGGGGGGAGGGAGGGGATTCAGGCAATAACATCAGCCAGAGTCCAATGCCTAAATAACTGTGTTGGACACAAATTAAAGGAAATCTATTCCAATTCGGCCAATAACAGGGGTCATCTCTTGTCTAACCCCCTAAATACTCACACAGCATAATAAACTCCAGTGAGGAGCTGAACCATGAAGTCAGGATCCAGGACTACTCTACCACAATCTTCCTTCCAGTATTTTTCATGTTGCCGTGGAAACCCACTCACACAGAGCCTAGCAAAACAGGATAAGAGCATTTAAAAAACAAAAAACAATCTTGACCTTACAAACATTTTCAGCAAACAAGTGTTCAGACAATCAGTTACACAGCTGACATAATTAAAGCATAAAGACTATTTTGATTTTTTTGCTATGTTATTCATACCAATCATCTTGCCTTCAGAAAAGCATATTTAAGAAAATGAATAATAATATCTCATACCCAACAAAAAATAGACCTGGGAAAATATATATATACACACCTCAACATTTCTCAAAGGAAAATCCAATTTACATTCTTTGCAGAATCAATCAAGTGGCAACTGGCCAGCATATCTTTTTAATTCTGCTTACTATCATTCCATGAGGTTAGGGACCCCTGGGGTTAAGCACATATTTGGCCTTAGTCTACTGGTGCTACTACAGTGTTGATATAATATCTACTGGTTTACAGGCTGGAAGCAGGAGGAGGAAGAATTTGTAATCCATAAGAATGAAGGGCAAAGAAAAAAAACATGGAATGTCACAGTCTGCTCTTGATTGTTTAGTCTGGGGACCCCAACCATTTTAAATGTACAGGCCCCTCTAAGACAGAGCTAAGACACCACAAAATGGCTGCCACAGAGGGTGGAGCCACTCACACACAAAAGAAGCCCAAGTGATGGGGAGGAGCCACAACAAATGACACTTGGAAAGAGAGGGGAGAGAGAACAAATACCATGGTAGCCGTTTCCACTGAAACCGTGTTATTTTAGCCTACATAGCCAACTAGATCTTCACTGGCAAATCAGAAGCACTGCTGAGAAAGAACCCGGCATGGTTCTACTCACTTTCTAAAAAATACTAAGCAGGCACCAAGAAGGGTGTTGGTAAGCACTGAGGCACCCAAGGGCAACATATTGGGGACCCTTGGTTTAATCAAAGGATCCTTTCTCAGCAAGGAAAAAACCCCACTACCACCAACACAATTGAGCAATGAGCTGTAAGTGGCCTTCAAGATCCCACTCCTTCCAAATTCAGTCCCATCTGGAGAAGCAACCGGCAAAAAAGAGGGGCAGAGGAGAACACAGGAGACCCTACATTCCATTCCCACCTCTAAAAGTAATCAATTTTATGTCTGCTCTGAAGCTTTGGGGACAACAGATGGATCCTCAGCTTGAGGAACGCAACAAGTCACCTTCATTTCCCATGAAGGCTTTCAGATCGTGATCTCACTACTTTGATTCATTGTTCAAAGATGCAGATTAATCTTTAAACAAAATTCTGTTTAACAGAGAAAACTGTGAGGGGTCTTAGCCTCTTTTGGTTTCTTGGTCCTTTATGACAAATTAAGCCAAACAAACAAACAAACAAAAAAGGACACTTCCAACTGCAGTTACAAAAATTGTGACAAAAACAATACCTGAAATGTAAACTTTATATGTTGATTAAGAACACCCTCACCAACTTTCCCCCTCAAGAGTATTGAGAATACCATCCTCACCTGGAACCCATCCTACAAAGCGACTGATAAGAAGAGGCGGGCATGTAGACAATGGCAGAGTTGTAACACAACATAAGAAACCGCAGCACCTCAAACCTAAGGACGAGGGCAAACAAAATGAGCAAAAGACTGAAATTGCTATGATTCTGCTGCAAGATATTCGCATCAACAGGAGCAAACAGATTATTCATCTCTCGCTTCATTCCACTTGGGTTTGGAAGAGAGGTCTTACAAGTTGAAAGCCCTTGAGAAATCAGACAAGGAGAAAAACTATTTGGAAATCCCACTCTCTCCATTCTAACTACCCCCTCCAGAATGATACAAAACCTTAAGGTTTCAGCAGACCAATTCCACTTCCCTTATTTTGGTTTTTTCCCCTTTGGGTTTGGTTAACTCTATTTTTTACATATTTGGGAAGTGCCCTGAGCACGTAAAAACACTTGCTTTGCTTGTGGGTGACCTGGTTTTTCCTGCTTTTATATCTGGCATGAACCACCCGCTTTATTATTAAGTACAGTGATTATTTATTTAGCGCGTTCTTCCCCACTCTTCCTCCAAGAAGCTTACAGTGGCGTCCAGGGTTCTCTCCTCCATTTTATCCTCGCAGAAATCTTGTGCGGTAAATCAGACTATCAATCTAGCCATTACGCCACAGGGTAGCTAGTTGACTACACTGCCAAAGCATTAGGGCAAACAAGACAAGTAGTTATAGAAAGGACAGTCCAAACAGAACTGAATGGCACTGATGCGCTACGGAGTGTTACACCCAACTAACAAATAATCGACGGGATCTAAGAACTGAAGCTATTACCTACCACAAACATGGCATCCTCAGGGTAGCTACAAATGTAAAGTATTAAACAAAGCCTTAAGAATAAATATTAGAAGGTACCAAGGACGTAATCACTGGATAGGACCCCAGCAGAAGGTGCTGGTGGAGGTGAACATTTGCCACGTCCCCCCACTGGCCATAGGAAAACTGATTCTTGGTTTGTGGGTGGGGAACTGTTGAGGAGTAACTCTTCAGCATTTCAAGCAAAAGTTCTGCATAACTGGTTGCCTTTTTAAAGGAACATATTCAGCTACCAGTAAGATTCTTGTGATGTGGTGGCAGTGGTTACTTTTCCCCAAAAATTCTGTGTAAGTCTCCAATGGCCAATTGGAAACCCTGCTGGAGTAAACACCTCAAACACTTGGCAGGTACCACAAAAGATGCTGGTAAGCACATGGCCCCCACAGACATCACTGATATATAGACATTTCACTTCTTCTGATTTTCTCTTTCCCGTGCCTTAAGTGCATTGAAACACAGTTAAGCAACCTGGTGCTTCCTTAGCTTACCTGTTCTGTGCCGTAAACGTTTCTCTTTGAGGGTGCAGGTCACTATAAACTACTCTGAGAAGGTCATGTTGACAAAGGGCTCCTTCCGTCAAAGCCATAGATCCAATAGTAGATGGCTTGAGAAGTTTAAAAGGTAACAAAATTACTTAAACATAGCTTTAAGATTATCTGAATGCAGAGGCAAGAACAAAACGCTGTAGGCAAGTATCATCTTAGGACAGTACACATGGCCCAGTTTCATTCTGGACCAGAAAACCACTGAATGCTTGCAACAACTTTGATTCCTACAGTCTATCTCAGAAAAAGATGTTAGTAGGGGTGTATATTTCTCCACCACAGAACTCAATATGCTGATCTTTCTTTGTTGTAGAATTGTCCGCCTGGGTTCTAGTGCCCACCTAGACCTGCTTCCCCCATCCCTTTGAAAGTCTGATAATAGTCATTCAATGAACTATGAATGCTCTTGTATCAAAGTACCATGTTCAATAATGCACAAAATAATGGTTTTGATAAAGGCAGCACATAAAAATGAATGATGATTCTCACATCCATGCAGGACCATATTCTAATGCAGAAGCACACAATTTTCTCGACTGCTGAGTGTCAACTGACTATACTAACATTTTTTTGAAACAGAGTATAGTTAGATATTCTTGAAAGTGCCACGGTATTCTTACCTCGTGGTAAATTGATGGCTTGGATAAAGAAGGGATGGTGAAAGACAAAACCTTATTGTTCCCATCTTTGTCAGCAATTTCCTATGGAGAAAGGAAAGATGTTGGGAAAGTAAGCCTCCTTGATTCACATTCTGTAGGCTGCTATGCTGTGAGTGATCTCACTTAGCAAATGCAAGACCAGATGTGGAGAAAGTGTCTGCACTAGCTTAACTGAAGCCATTTTGGTTGTAAGTTCTCATGATGTGGTTCTCAAAATAATTGCATATCTTTGGCTTCCCCTCAGCTTTTTTTGCTCTGATACCAAGTAGCAGTTAGCTGAAGGCCCAGTTGCATGCAGTTTTCCTAACCATTGAAACTGCAATAGACCCTCAAGTCCAACACCTGATAACAATGGGCCACTCCCCACTCACCATAAGCCACGGGGTCACCTCTTTAAAAGACACGAGGAGGATGGACGTTCCCCACGTCACCAGCGCCCACTGCGCAGCTGCCCTTAATTTGCCGCTCTCCCACCTCCTTGTCGCGCGGCAAATTAGGTCCTCTGAAAAGAGCAACATTTTCAAAAACCCCGCAGGTGCTGCAGGGGGGTGGGGAACCTCGGCTGTTTACACGCGGCTGATTCGCTCTGACGCGCAGCTTCCGGCCAATCAGGAAACAGGAACCGCCATTTTGTTTAGGAAGGGTATTCCCGTCAGAAAGTGCTTGGAAATTGAGACGTGTGCACAACAAGACGTGCCAACATTGCTCTTTTTTTGCTCTTTTTTGCTCGAGCTCCACTGTTTTGCAGCTTGGCAAAGTGCTGCTGAGCACAGGGTTGTCGGCGGTGTAAACCGAAACCGATATTTACTTTCATTTTTCTGCCCAAGCAATTTGCAACAGGTAGTGACGTCAGCATGTGCAGACGTCTTAAAACAATGCGTTCAGCTTATCCAAACGAACTTTTCGGGTCAGCCAATCAAAATGGAGCCCCGCCCATTTTGGCTGCAACTCCCGATAATAAATGATGCACTTGCCTGCCAGCCAATCAGAACGCTCGATTGCCTCTTTGACTCTTGATGTGGAACCCCGGGCTATTTCCTGAATGGAAAATGAGTGGGGAACAAATGTCTCCGTTGTCAAAAGCCACGGAGGCTTTTCTATGAGGGGTCGCTGTGGGGTTGCACTCAGACGAGGTAAGTGGGGTGTGGCCCAATGATAAATCTCACCAACCATCCTTGCTAATTGGCACTAACCCTTGATTGGTTTGCTTAGATCACCTGACCAGCAGCTTCTTTATAATTGTCTTTTCAATATTGTATCAGTTAATCCTTTTCCCACCTGTAGCCGCAGACATCATAAGTATGTCACCTTTGCTTGCTAGAGTAATTTGAATATTTTTTCCTGCTTGCTTTTGGACTTAGCTATGCTACCATGGATATATTTTATGCTTTGATTTTACTTGGTTCAGATATTTTGATGTTACTGGCTCTTATACAGTCGATTACATGTACTTTATGTCAGTGTTCTATAGTTTGTTGAATGAGTGCTGAGTTCAATAAACTTCAAAAAAATGTTTTAAAGGACTTCTTTGCCTCTGAGTCGTGTGTACCTTCAAAATCCCAACCCACGTTGATAGGAGGCTAGGTAGCTCTTCCTCTATACCAGGTCTGTGAAAGACAGCAACCAGGATGCAATTTAAGGGGCAGCATGTTGTTAATACCTTCATTGTTCATAAACAGCATTCTGGCTGCCGGTTGATACTCCTAAACCCCTATTCAAAAACAACATGATACCTATCATGCTGTTTGTCGTTTTTAAACACGGATGTATCATGAGTTCTCTAGCACTTGAAAGTGCAATGCACAACCTCTGAAGAGCTAAATAAAATCCAAGACAAAAACAAACTTTTAAGAACAAAGTGGAAATTGACGAGCCCTCTCGTTCCAGAGAGATCCTCCGGCACAGTGTAGCCTATGAAGCACTGCATAAATAAATAAAATGAAGAAGTTGGCAGAAACAGTCCCTTCTCACAGCACAACAGGCAAAGTCTATTACACCTGCTCTGATAAAAATATTTATTTATTTATTTATTTTATTTTTTCAATTTATATACCGCCCGATCCCCGGGGGGCTCCGGGCGGTGAACAACAGGAGCAATCATACAATTATAAATACATAGGCCCCATCATAAAATGACTTAAAACTCATTTAAAACAGCCCGAATCACTATAATAACGGTAATAAATAAATAAATAGAAGGCGTCTGGCCCAATTTAAAACCTACCTCCCTGAGGGGGGCCGGTGGGGCTCCTCATGTGAGGAGACCCTGATGTAACCGCCCCAGGCATAGAGCGGTGAGGGGGCACCATATTAGCAGCTGGACACTCCAAAGGCCCGGTGGAACAACACGGTCTTACAGGCCCTGCGGAACTCACCCAGGTCCCGCAGGGCCCAGACAGCTGGAGGAAGGGTGTTCCACCAGGCCGGGGCCAGTGCCGTAAAGGCCCTGGCCCGCGTGGAGGCCAGCCGCATCATAGAGGGGCTGGGGACCACCAGCAGATTGGCCTCTGCAGAACGCAGAGGCCGATTTGGGACATATGGGGTGATGCGGTCCCGAAGATACGAGGGCCCCAGGCCGCGCAAAGCCTTAAAGGTCAAAACCCACACCTTGAAGGTAATTCGGAATTCAACCGGAAGCCAGAAGATCAGAATTTTGGAAACATGGTAACAGAATAAGAAACAAACTCCAGTGGCCCAATTTATATTGATCAAAAGGCCTTGGCTGCCTCCACCCAGATTTACTTACCAAGTTGTAAATCCCTAAGAGCAGGGCTTCAATACAGCCGTTGCTCTGTCGATCTTTGCTGGCAGTCAGACGCAGGTAAACCCAGATCAGTTCTGGTAAGAACTGCAGCGTGAACCTTTTGAGTCGAACCTCAGAGCTACGGTAGAGTTCAAAGAGTTGGTGACAGACGGGCTCCAGAAGCTACAAGATACAATCGGAACACATGCCCCAAACCACAGGTATTATTAACTTGGCCTGCTAATGAATGTTAAGCAAATTATCATTTCCCAAGTGATGACCTGACGAAGTTGTTAACACATCAGTTTTTAAAAACTGTTAAAGAACCATATTAAAATGCATTCTGCTGAACCTCCAAACAAATCCCCCAAAACAAAAATAAATGGGAATTTAAGTGAAATACTCTTAAAGCAGAAGTAAAATACTACTAACGTGAGCACAAAATGATATTAGAATACAATTCTACTGCTACAGTTTTGTAGCGAGAAACAGGAGGCGGTATTTTGCCTTGCGGTTAGCCAAAGATTACTTGGGATACTTTTTCAAATAATCCAAACTCAGTTTTCAGGACATACGGATAAAGATCTTGCACGTTTTTGTTACCTGCTCATTTGACAGTTAAGAATTTGGTGGATGCTTATGGCCATATTGGAAAAGCAGCAATTCCCAGAGGGCCAAAGCCAGTTTGTCAGGGGTGATAAAACTGGGGGGAAGGGTGGGGGGGACAACACTGTTGTACTGCCCAGCTTCTGATCACAAGTTTACATGTGTCCACATGATTTTCTAAAATCTTGTTTTCAGAAAGCTCCAAAGGAAAAAACCTTCAAATCTGGGTCTATAAACATGGCTTTTTGTTATTTTTTTAAAAAGCAGAATGCAATTAAAAGAACCAAGCAATTAGTTTCACATGCCCAGGTGCATCTTGGACTTGGGTTCCTAAACCAGTAATGGAAATGTTCTTATGACAATAATAGGAGTTTCAAGTGTAACAAATGATATTTTTACCCTGTAGGTTTGTTATTACCCTGTAGGTTTTATTACCCTGTAGGTCAGACCTGGGCATTATACGGCCCGCGGGCCACATCCGGCCCGCCGGATGACCCTGACTGGCCCCCCTGCCTTTTGGCCCGGCCCTCCACAATATTTTCTGTTTCTTATGCGGCCCCATGGAAAAAATAATTGCCCACCCCTGCTGTAGGTTGTTATTACCCTGTAGGTTTGTTATTAGCAAAAAAAAAAGGTATTTTTAAAAAAGTATAAAAAGTTCCACAGGGTGTTTGACTCTCAACTGGTACATTTTCACTGCATTTATTACAAGACTGCATGATTCTTCCTGCTCTCCGTTATCCAATGGCAGTAGCTTTGTTGCCATTAAAGGTTCAATCTGGTTATAAAAGTCAATCTTTTCTACAGTAACAATTATACTCTTTCTGTAACCTAGTTCTAAAGCTAGAGCTAAACACTCTTAGCTCGTCTTTTACTCCCCTTTGTCAGATTTAGAATGAAATTCTTCAAGAAATCCAAACTGAGCCAACATCTGTCTCCTTGTACAATGTCTATCATCAAAACCAAACAGCAACTCTACATACAATCCAATAGTAAAAACAGATAGCATTCAGCTGGAAATACATTCCAAAAATAGATTTAAGAAGGGATGGAAGGAAACAAAAAAATATTCCTGCTTTATTGAATCAAGGAGCAAAACAAAATGATCTGTTTAAAATAGAGGTGGTTAATGAAGCTCAGAGTCGCTCTGTTAAGTGAAGTGGTGGTTTCATACCTCATTGTTTGGGTCCTGAATGACTTTGTAAAGAGCAGGCACCAATGTTTTTTTCCGGTGAAGCGTGGCTGCATAACTGGCGATCTGTGTTTCAGGTAACACCTAAATGAAGCAACAGAGCACTGTTAACAATGGATTGCTTACCTCTTGGCACAGAATACCGCAACTGAATTTACTGTTCCCAATCCAGGAAGGGGGATCAGGTTCTTCTGTACATTCTATACTACTGAGAAGAGCAGCGATACAAAATTCCCCACAATCCAGAAGCCACACAAGGCAGCCGTAACAGTATTTCGGTTTTCTCACCTTGAATTCTGACAGCCATTCTTCTACCACAGCACGTTCTGATCCAAGCATTTTCTTACCACTTCTCCTCTGTCACCTTTGGGGGAAAAACAGCAACTGAGGAACAACGCACACAGAGCCAAGATATGAGGAGCAAATCACTCTCACATCCGATAAAATTGTATCCTCAGAACAATGCTATTTTGAAAAAAATTCAACTTATTCCCATTTAAAAGAAGTTCATTGTGCTTCTTATTGCAGTTAGTACATTTGAAGGGTAAAAAGGAACAGAGAAGTATCTGCTGCAGTAAGGCAAACATTACCAACCACGCTCATTTTCTTACCAAATATAGTACAAAGAATAGACAACTAGAACATGATAAAATACATCATGGAACAAAACCATGTGATATCCTCTAATGATAAAAGCTGGCCATGGAACAAAGGAAAACTATTCTGTGAAGTTCTCTTCAGATCCTAACAGCATTGTATCTATTTCCTCTATTTGTTGCTAAGAAGCTGTGAACGTTCTATTGTGAGGATCCTTAACCTTTTAATCTGCTGCAACCTACCAAGGACGCAGAGTCAAAGTTGAATGCCCTCCAAGCCACCAGCTGCAACATATGGGTATAAAAACATCACCGCAGATAAAGCAACTTATCTATGCGATATATGATGATGACGCACTGACCAAGGCATACATTCAGAGAGTCCTTTTGTACTTGAGGGCTACCAGACCACTCCTTAACGGTAGATCTGGTGCCTATTTACTCTTTGCCATTTTGGTAGCCTGGGAAACAAATCTGAAATTGTATCCTTGAGTTGGAATAAACAATAAATAATGGAGGAATGGAGAATGAGCCACTATGGATCCTTACTGGGGAGAAACATTAGGAGCAAGAACTACCAGACCACAGCCACATGGCCTGGAATACCCACAACAGCCAGCTATAGAAATCATCTAGATCAGGGGTCTGCAGCCTGCGGCTCTGGAGCCGCATGCGGCTCTTTTGCCCTTGTACTGCGGCTCTGTGTGGCTTGGGACCTGAGAAACCTGAGGACCAGCATTTTGGCCCCTTCCGCACATGCAGAATAAGGCACTTCCAATCTGCTTTCACAATTGCTTGCAAGTGGATTTTCCTATTCTGCACAGTAAAATCCAGCTGAAAAGTACATTGAAAGTGGATTGAAAGTGAATTATTCTGCATGTGCGGAAGGAGCCAAAATGCTGTCATGACTCCATCCCCACTCCATCCCCTGCACCTCCTGGGGGTTGCCAGAACTGGACTGGCAACCCTGTTTCCAAAGGATATTTAACAACCTATGTATGATGGCTCATGAGTTGAGCAGAGCAGGCAAGGGAAGAGGTGGAGGGGAGGGAGAAAATTTAACTTTGCTAAAACAATGCTAAAAACATCAGGGGTCAGTACATAATTGTTGTCAAGAAGTAACCTATTAGTCTTTAAAGTAGCTCCAGTCCCCTGTTTACAATTTTGTTGCAACAGACCAACACAGATTTCCTCCTAGTATCAATAATCCCAAAGCAGCATTATGGATAAATAATTCAAAGCTGCTTACTCTTAATTTTCCAATGTTCTTTCATTTATGGCTCCCTGCAAAGAATGAGTGCTGAAGCTATTACCCCCTACACATAAAACGATACACTTTTTATTTTTGAAACTCAGCTGAGGACTTCAGTTTTTTTTTCTTCCGGGCTTTCGCATCTCTACATGGCAATAAGACAGGACACACATTCATATAAATATATTCAGATCAATGGCTTTAAAGTAGACTGACACAGAAAACTTTTTTCTCAAAGTGAGGTCACTTGATAGAGCCTCTGACACAGGAGAGGACAAACGGAAATTTTTCGGAGGCAGGCTTCACAAGCTACATTTGTGATACAAACAGAATTGTATTTTTTCGAGAGGCAATTCCAGCTGGGCAGCTGCAAATAAATAGCCAATAAACCCTAGTCCATAGCAGCCTGTCTCTACATTGATAATTCCAGATAGGTAGCTGTTTTAATCTGTGGCAGCAAAATAAACTGGATTCCTGTTAGGGTGTTTCCATGTCCTTTCTATGTTCCACTGCAAAACAAATGTCCTTCACATATTTTTCTGAAATACCAAGAGAATGTAAGAATGATTTAACACAGGAATTTCGATTTCAGTTGCCTAAACACAAGAAATACTTTAACAATTGTTTTTAAAACTTGGAAACACTACTTCAGGAGAAATCATAAAGGGGTTTTGAATTAAATTCCCAAAATATAGAGAAAGAATAAACATTATTTTGCATCTTTTATATTTATTTGCAAAGAAATACGAGAGTTGGCATTGCAGTAATTGATTGTGATTTTCAGTGTGTGTGCCACAGAAGACTTCCTCAAAAATACCTGTTCTTAAAAAGGCCATGATTCAGCAACAACATGTGAATGTAAATTTTAGAGCTGTACTTATTTCACCTTGAAGCATTCTCTCTCTTTTCTCGTGAACTGCAAAGGACTATTTTAAACAGCAGGATATTGAAACAGTGCCAGTTTCAAGACAGTTCTTTTAACCAGTGGCTTCCCAAGGTGTCAGAAGAGGCATTAAACGTTTTTGCAAACTTTCCTGATGCCTCACCAGACTGTGTGGAATTGCTTCCACTGCAACAAGACAAAAATTAAAAAAAACCCCTTCAGTTGTTACAATATTAAATCTTGGGAGAGAACAAGAAAGCCTTATTGTCCACTCTTAACTTTTTTTTCCTGACTTCCTCTGGGTAAAAATATATGTAGTATAGTTGCTTGGGGTCTTGCAAGCTTTTCTTCTTTTTAGACCGATTCCACTTGGAATGAGACAGATTATGAGCAGCTCATCTTTGTTTTGTATTTGGGTAGCCCACACAACCACACATACATGTTCATCCCTTAACAATCACACCATTAAATGCACTTGCATGAGGCATGATAGATTTAACACCATAGATAAAATTGCCACACTGAATTCAATTAGCTGTATCCAATGCTTCTTCCGCACTGCTGGAAGACCAGTTCTGTGGCAGAGGGAGACTTCTGTTGATTTCTGTTCCCTCCCACTACAAAACCTCATACTGCAGTCACTGCTTTTTTTCAGGGATCCCATGAACCTGAGGGTGGCAGTGACTGCAGCATTTTGGGGGTGTAGTATGGAGGACTGTATTGCGAAGGAGAAGGTCCATCCAATGAGTCGTGTTCATTGTCCACTGTAAAGAATACATCTCAATGCCTTTAGCAGAATGGAAGTCACATACATTCTGCTACAAGTGAAATGACCCTACAGAAACTCCACACTTGTATACACATGTACAAACCAGCCCTCTGTGAACACAGAGACTCATCAAGGGGGAAAAAACCTAGAGAATCTTCATCTGAGGAGAAGAAGACTGGAGAAGAAGTCTTCATCTGAGGAGAAGAAGACTGTAAGGAAACTCAAGGAGGCCTACAAGCTCCTTTCCTTTCCTCTCCCCACAACAGACATCTTGTGAGGTGGGTGGGGCTGAGAGAAATCCAACGAACTGTGACTAGCCCAAGGTCACCCAGCAGCAGTGGTGTATCTACCTAAGGACAAGGGACACCCCTTGTCCCTGGGCGCCACTCTTTTGGTCGCGTGGGGGATGCAAAACTCGGCCCCCCACGTGACCAAGAAGTCCAGCTGCCTCATCGTTTTCGCCTGCCTCGACCCCGTTCGTGTCAGTCGAGGCATGCAAAAACGACAAGGCAGCAGGACTTCCTGCTGCCTCCAAGTGCCCGCAACCCCCCTGGAGTCCCCCCTCCCTTCCCTCCCCCCCGCCGGCTGGGCTCCCAACCGGCAGCCAGCAGTCTCTTCTCCGAGGCCAGGGGTGGGGCTTGGGGAGCAGGAAGTCCCACCCCTTCCTGCTCCCCAAGCCCCACCCCCCGGCCTCAGTGCTTATAAAAGCAGGTCTCCGAGGCCGGGACTGCAGTCTCTTCTGGCCTGCCTGGAGGGGAGGTCAGAAAATACTGCAGGCTGGGTTGGGAGTCTTGTGGGGGGAGGTTAGCATCCTAGACCTTGCCCATGTCCATGGTGACATGGGTGGGGTTGAGGGCAGTGGGAGGTGGAGCCGGGATGGTGGGGGCAGAGCCTGGGGGGCGTCCTGGAGACAATTTGTCTCCGGGCGCCATTTACCCCCGGTACGCCTCTGTCCAGCAGAAATGTAAGAGTGCAGAAACACATCTGGTTCACCAGATAAGCCTCTGCCACTCAGGTGGAGGAGTGGGGAATCAAACCCAGTTCTTCAGATTATAATCCACCTGCTCTTAACTACTACATCACATAAACTGTCAGATACCCAAGTAAACTGTCAGATACCAAATCACTGTCTAACTTGCAGCCACTTATGCAAAACATTCAACCACATACATGAATTATTCTACTCTACCTGTGTTAAGTCAGTTGTTTAATGGAGGTAGCGAAGGAATGCAGCCATTTTCCAATCTGGAATACATTTGTCAGCCTTTAAAACAGTCACTAGCTCTGTCAATAAATGAAAAAAAAAGTTTTTAAAAAGGTGAAAAGGCAAAAAAGGTGAAAACAAAACTTGAAGCGAAATATGGCTAGATTCAGATGCATCACCAAACCACAATCCAACATGTCTACACTAAGCCACAGTTAATGTACAAATATCAGACCACATTATAGGCTTAAAAGATCTACAGAACAGTTGCCCAAACATGGAGCAGAACATCCAATGTCTATATGGCAGTGATGGCGAACCTTTTTGAGACCGAGTGCCCAAATTGCAACCCAAAACCCACTTATTTATGGCAAAGTGCCAACGTGGCAATTTAACCTGAATAACCCCCTCAAGCAGGGGCAGCCTGCTGTAGCCTCCAGCAAGTCCCACATGCGCCGCTCTGCGCCTCTCTAGCATCTCTGCCGTCTCTGCCCCCTCCCTCCGGACAACAGCCACCTGGAGCACAGGCACCAGGCTCGCTGAGGTGCACGCACATCAAGTCCAGTGGCCCAGGCCAGCCTAGATGTGTGTGGGGGGGATTTCCCCCCACGACGAAATCTGTGCACGCGTGCCCACAGAGAGGGCTTTGAGTGCCACCTCTGGCGCCTGTGCCATAGGTTCGCCACCATTGCTATATGGCCATATGCAGTTTGCTCTGATGAGAGAAAAATATACAACAGGGTAAATAGATCCAGATTCTTTATTCGGTCATTTGATCAGCATAAACAAACAAATATTTCACTCTGTGTGAAATATTAGGGACAGATATTAGGGACTCAAGCATAAAATATTAGGGACTCAAGCAGAAAATCAACTAATGAGTAATTAACAGCCCAATACAGTACTGCTGCCACACCACCTTGCTGCCACCAGAGGGCTTCTAGATGAAAAATCCCAGCTGCCTGCTCTGCCTCTGGGATCGCCTCTGGATCGCCCCGAGCTCCATCAGTTTACTCATTAGGCCGGCGCTGCTGTGGAAGTGGTGCCTGCCCACCTCCATTTGCCCTCCTGGCCAGCGTAAGTGGCTCTTACACTGGCTGAGAGGGCAAATGCATCAGTACGAGCCCCTACCGCCTCCTGTGGCTGCTCCACCCCTCCTGGATTGGGCTATAAGGCAACTGAAATAACCAAGATGACCAACCTGCTGGAATCACAGGGGCAAAAGAGGACAAATATTCATATCTGAGGATGCGAATTTAAAAAGCCGCTGGCTACAAGGAGTGAACATTAGAACAACTCTCCCCAAAATCTGTGTTACACACTGAGGAAAAACTAATCTGCCCACTTGCCGATGTAAAAGTGGCATTAGCTATACAACTGCAAAGCACTTTGGGGTGCAAAGGCCACTTTGGGATGTGATGATTTGGATCTTTCCAGGATGAATCCATTTCAAAGCTATGCCTTGGCCAAAATGCTTTAAGAATTCAGGAGAGACAGAATGGGTTACGGTCAGTTCTTAAAACACCACCCACAGAACGATTCATATGGTGCACCTATTTTCATCTGACCAAATTACAGTGAGATTAGCTATGAACAGCTCCCTGAAATATTGAGATTTGCCTTATCAAACTGTGAAATTATAACACTTTCAGAGGTGGTTTGCGATCACCTGACTTTGCCAAGGAACCCGAGGTTGACCCTGAAGAACTTCCAAGATCTGAATGAGATCAGGCTAGTCTGGGCCATCCTTGGAGATGGGTTAGAGTCCATAGGTGTCAAACTCGCAGCCCTCCAGATGTTATGGACTACAGTTCCCATCATCCCCTGCCAGGTGATGGGAACTGTAGTCCATAACATCTGGAGGGCCACGAGTTTGACACCTCAGGTTAGACAAAAAGAAATAGGGGGAAAGACTTTTCACATATTTTTGTTATTAACAAATCATTTTCTTGAACATTGACCCAGCCTTGGAACCACAATTAAGAATATGTGAAAATGGCAAAGGCCTCCTAGCACCAGCTCAGGGGAACGTTACATTTAGGCATGCCATTTGACCACCCATGCCAGGTAAACCCCTCACCCTCAGCTCCAATATCCTGCCTTCAAGAAATGGAGGTGTGGGGGGGGGGGGATCAGTCTGGGACTTTCCCCAAGTCTCTATGGTAAGCACTAGAGGAAGTTCCTAACACATCACCCTGAAAGTAATGTTGCATCCTCTTCAAACTCTCCCTGTGTCAGGCACCACCTTCAAAACCATTCAGCATTTGCCTACCAAGTACCTTAATCATACCCTGTGGTTTTCCAAACATAAATCTACATTAAGGCATAGAATAATCAAAGCAGGTGTCTAAAGATGCAGCAGCAGCAGAGCCCAAAGAACTTTTAGAAAATAATAGCTTAAGGTCTTGGGCACCTACTATCAGAAGCCATTTTACAGTAGTGAAGAAAGTTTTTAGCTCTGTTTGAGCACTCAACAAGAACAGCACAGTGCAATGAAATAATGTATATCTGGCAACTGTGACATTGCTACTTCCATGTAGAGGTGTGCACCAGGAACAAAATTGGAATTTTTTTCAGATCCAGATCTCAGGGAGTGCAAAATTAGCAGTATCCTAATTTTTAGAGGCTGTTACAGGCTTTCTCCAGGGCCAAGAATAGACAAACACACAACAGCAAACAAAGAAACCCACTGACCAAAAGTCTCCCAAAGTGCAAACAAAAGCAACAAGCCCAACAGAACCAATGCAGAATCAGGGAATCCCAGTAGAAATAGCCTGAACACAATTGTCAAAACAGAGTATCCAAGGCAAACCAACTTCAGAAGAGAATACAGTGTTAAAAGATCAATTGAACCCATTTCAAACCAAGGATCTCAAGCCAAACCAACCGGTCAAGCCAATAACAAGATGTGGCAAGAAGATGCTGACACAGATTCATCATAAAATTTAAGAAAAAAGAGTTCAGGGAGCCTTACAACATCATAAAGTTGAAAGAAAAGTTCAGGGCCCACAATATGCCCACATACTCCCAAATATTTCCAGAATTTTTCAGGACCCATTTACATCAATCCCAAAAAATTCTAGATACCATCCAAATACTCAAATATATCTGAAAACTACAATAAAGTATTTTTCAGGCATATTTTTGGACTGGAAATATGCACATACTTACTTCTATAATCGAAAATACACAAACTTACTTCTATAATACAACAGGACACTACACTTATTTTACACCAACCCCATTGTTTCACTGAAATAGGAACCTGTCATTGTGAAATACAAAGAAGAACTTTTCCAAGATCCTGTGTCAGAGGCGTTCAACAGCAGCTGAACTGCATGAGATTATCAACATCAGACAAATTGCTGTGAGCGGTGCAACAAAATACACAATGGGCATATGGTGAGATTTAGCAGAGTGATCAAAGAACTGTTATGGGAATGTCTTAAGCAACACATCTGGATACTCAACCAAATGTGTTGCTTTCCCTACTGAACATTATTTTAGATAAACCTAATGACAAATTGCATAAATACCTGATGGTAGCGTGGAGAAGCAAAATAAAACAGCTCTGACTCAGGAAAGCTTATTTTGGAGCAAAATGTTCATCTTTAAGGTGCCACTGGACTCCTGCTTGATTTTGCTGCCGGCAGCTCAGCCAATTACTGCTAAGCACTGGAGAAAATCAACTACAAACTGAACGAGGTGTTGTGGGGTTTCCGGGCTGTACGGCCGAGTTCCAGTCGCATTTTCTCCTGACGTTTCGCCTGCATCTGTGGCTGGCATCTTCAGAGGATCTTCAGATGCAGGCAAAATGTCAGGAGAAAATGTGACTGAAACATAGCCATACAGTCCAGAAACCCCACAACATCCAAGAGATTCCAGCCGTGAAAGCCTTCAACAATACACACAAACTGAATCCTGATCAATCTGGATATCAGATGGAGTGCAAGCAGACCAGAAGAAAGACCTAATACACCATCTGATCACTTTGACCCAGTTTCTGTGATGGATGTTGATAAGATCCTTGGATCGGTAAAGGCGAGTATTTGAATCTATGGATCCCTGCCCATCTGTGCTAATAAAATCATGTAAGGGCTGCATCAACAAATTCTTAGTATCTAGTACTAGAATCAGCAGTTTTCCTGACAGCCTGGTCTGTTAATTCTTATCAGTTTCTCACCAGCATGGCCAATTGGCCATGCTGACAGAGGCTGATGGGAATTGTAGTTCCTGAACATCTGGAGAGCCACAGGTTCCCTACCCCTGATCTAGTATATATTAGTCACAAATGTAGGACACCTTCCCTCAGCCACAGTCGTCTGCAACTTTCGAAATCATCCCCACAGAAAAATGATGTGGCCAGTTGGAATCTAGTCCCTAACTGCCCTTTCTGGGCAAAGTGGTTGAGAAAGCAGCAGCTGACCAACTCTGTGCCAGCCTGCAAATGGGCAAAATCGGTAACTGCACACACTCGTGCCGTCTCCATTGTGAGCTTTAAAGAATTCACAAGCTCTTCGAAAAAAATTAATTGGCAGAGCCAGACCCAGAGGAGTTGCATCATAGGGGACTGAGCCCAGGACATTCATCGCCAAACCTGCCTTAGACAAGACATCAAACTGAACCCTTAGACCAAGCTTGCTGATTAAAACGCCTTAAGTGCAAGAAACAGAATGTCCTTCCCTTAACTACAAAAGGGCTCAGACCAAATGAGGAATATCCCATTTACAGCAAAGGTCTCCTCAGTCACATCCGAGGGAAATGAAACTGAAACAATTCACCAGCATTCTGCAGCAGAGCTGGAGTGCTCACGGGGACATGTCCCCGGGCGTACGTCAGCTGGTCACGTGGGGGCTGGAGAATCGCCCGTCCCCTTGGGCCTGCCAGGCTGTTCCTTTGATTGGCGAGCTGCCGCCAAGTGCCCCTCAGCCCTGCCCCTCCAGGCTGCTCCTTCAACCAGTGTTGCCTGGGGCGCCATTTCTCTCTCCCTCCTGCCCCCCCCCCCCCGGTGCCTCTGCTCTGCAGCGAGGTTTTTTCTCAAACAGCACCATACACACTGCCTAGAAGAGCTTTCACAAGGTTCTGTATTCCGTTTCCTCACAGAATATGCAGTAATATTATATACACACAAAGCCAGGAAGCTGTTTTACACACTGCATAGTATTGGCTATCACATACAAAGCCCTACATGGCTTTGTCCCTTATATATGTAAGACCCCCTCTCCCACACGACAGCTTCGCTCATCTGAGCAAGGTCTCCAAACCCACAAATGGGCAAAACCAAAAAGTGACCACACACACGCCTTCTTTGTTGTGCCTCCCCACCTTGTGCAAAGGCCTGCCTGAGGAGGTCAGGAAAGCTCCCACCCTCCTGCCTTTCCCTAAACTAAGCAAGGCTGCACTATTCAAGAACATTTTTCTACACAGGCAATGAAGTTGCACTGTACTAAATGATTCACAAAGTTACTTAGACAAGTTATTAAGGGCTATGGTCTATGCTACTGTGTTTAGCTTACTGAAACTAGGATCCTACTATGCCATTTTTGTTGTCATTTAATATGTCATCCTAACCTACACTTTGCTTCGGTTCTATTTTCATATTTCCGGCTGGTCCTACAACTTTCATCCTACTTATTGTTTATTGAATACCCCACCCTGCCCATTGAACTGACTCACTCTGTGTAATCTGCCTTGAGTCCAAGAGAGAAGGGCCGACTATAAATGAAGGCAAATAAATAAACTAAGATTTCCTCTTCTTTTTTCTGCTACAAGTTACTCATCTCACTGAACTGCTTCTTCAGGGAGCAGAGAAACCACAAAGATAGCATGGAGGGTGAATTGGAAGCCTGCAGAAGGAAGGGGTACATTAATAACAACCCCCCTTTACCATTATCAAGATTCAGTCTTAAAGAAATTATTGGTAGCAGTTTGAGAAGATACAATAAATGGTTAAATTAACCCACTCTAGTCTGTCTTGGGAAAAAAATGTTAGTAGGGCTGAATATTCCTCCGCCACACAACTCAACATCCCGGACCTTCTTGGTTGTAGAATGTTCTGCCTGTGTTCAAGAGTCTACCTAGCTCTGCTCCCCTGGCTGTCCGTTTGAAAATTTGAAAGTAAAAATACATAAACTATAAATGCTTTTGCATCAAAGTACCATGTTCAATAATACACAAAATAATGGTTTTGACAAGGAAAGCATGTAAATGATAATTCTCATATTTGTTGAAGGCTATATCCTAATGAGAGCGCACACCATTTTCTCAACCGCTGCACCTCAACTGACCATACTAACTACTTTTTTTGAGACAAAGTATAATTTATATTAGTAAAAGGTCTTACTAAAACAGGTTTTGACTTAGGTATTCACAATATAATAATCCTACAGAAGGAAAAATAACTTTGACATCTCCAAATTACATATTAATTGGTTTGGTAGCTAACTGAAAGTAGAATTCCTTTTTCTTAGATAATATGGCAACAGTCACTATTGTTTATGGGACTGACTTTTCTCACTCTCCCTTTCCGTCACATATCTTTTCAACTCTTTGCTTACATGCTATTTTTTCTATGCATTTTGCTGTAATACATAACGTAGTATGAAACAAACAGCTGTGCACAAGGCATAACACAACTTTCTTGCTTACTCTGGCAACCATACTGCACAACTCCACAAGAGGGTTACAGGTTAGTTGTGAGTCTGATGCTGATGGAAAGTGCTGTCAAATTGCAACTTAAAACCCAGAGCTGTTTGCTCCGTAGTGACATTTTCCATTGGCTTTTTGTCTGCACAGGGATTCTCCTCCTGAGAAGTGTTCCCAGCAGAGCCATCTTGCCCGCCCCTCTGCTCCTTTGTTTGGAGAGGCTGCCTGCAGCTTTTTTCCCCCCTGCCATCTTTAGTCTAGCATTATTTTGCTAGACCATGTCAACTTCTTGTCAATTTCACTGGGTCTTGCTCCAGAGACAGACCTTTAGCACAAAAAATAAAAAAGAAAGCTCTTCCATTTCTTCTGAAATGGTAGGCTGAAGAATGGAAACCAAACATATGCTGATCTCCTTCACCTTCCCTGCAAATGGAGATAAAAAGTCTCACTTTCAGAGCTTCCAAAAACCTCAGGGATTCTATTATCTGAAGGCGGGGTGAGTGCTGAAGAAGTGGAAACATATGCGTGATCAAGAATCAAACCCGAAGGGAATATCCGCTCAATGCGAAGCAGACCACAAGTGATAAATGGCCACGGAGACAACTGTAGAGTTTTTAAGGGAAAGAGATGAACAGAAGTGTTGTGCTATTGCCTGCGAAGCAATCCTGCACTTCCTTGGTGGGCTCCCATTCAAGTACTAACCAGGCCAACCCTGTTAAACCTCCGAGATCTGACAAGATCAAGCCAGTCTGGGCCTTCAAGCCCCTTGTCGTGGTCCCTCCTGCTGTAGGTGACGGCTCATCTGAGGAAGAATTAATAGAGCCTCAAAGAGAGACACTAGCTGAATTAATAGAGCCTGAACCAGCCAAGGCTTCTGGCTCAGAGCTAATTAACAGGACTAAGGAAGATACCAGTAGCTCTGCGTTTCCAGATGTAAGCCAGCGTTGCAGACGAAGGTTGAGACTGGCCTTAATGGAGAGGCACCACTCAGAAAGGTTACAGGCTAGGCCAGTGTTTCCCAACCTTTTCAGCGTCATGGTACCCTTGACCTCACTCTTCATATCTCACAGTACCCATGCCATCCCCCCCACCTTCCCCTCCCAGTGCCCGTTCTTGCCACCCCACCCCCCACACCTTCCGCTCCCCGGGTGAAGGGAAGCACTGGGGGGGGAAGTGGCTGCTGACCTTGCGGCAGGCCTTGCCCTCCTGGGCCAGCTCCATGTCCTTGCTGGCGCTGGCAGGAGACACCACAAAAGTAAGGGGGGGTAACGTTGCCGCGGTACCCCTGGGACATGCTCACGGCACCCCAGGGTACCATGGAACCCTGGTAGAGAATCACTGGGCTAGGCATTACCCAGAGTCTTTGCAGGAGTAGTCCCAGCAAGTAGCTCTGAGAAATAAAAGGCCCTTGGCAGTTGTGGTTACAAAGTGTGTTCTTCCTGATCTGTGCCTGCATGCCACTGCTGTCTCCAGACCTTGACTGGCCACGGACCAGCTTCTTGACTTTGATTCTTGGATTCTCCTTGCTGTTGTGTACCTTCCTGACTTCTGACTCCTGGTTTGTTGGACATTGCTCTGGACATTCCCATGGATTTGGTGTATCTTGAATTATATCCTGCTAAACTATTGTCAGTACAGACTCAGCTCTCGGTCTCCTCAGTACTGCGTGTTGCTGTGGCAGCACACCAGCCCCGCCCAGCCTGCACATCCCTTCTAAATATCACCGCAGTCCAAGCAAAAGATCTGATGGACGCCTTCTGCTAAAACCATTTTTGTCAGTGCAACTTAGCGCTGCATTGCTCACAATTATATTTTTTTTAAATCAAAGAAATAACAGATCAAAGCAATCATACATTATAAGATGCATCCTGTAATTTAACAGAACTGCTTTTTTTCAGCTAAAGAGTAAATGCCATTTATACCTGGGAATAACAAGAACTGCTGGCAAAGTGGCAGAAATTACCCCCACAAGGCAGCTGTCTAGACTTTAAGACTGATGGTTTTTCCCATGCCGCAGGATAACTATCTCATACTACCACCCACCACTATTGCCATCCAAAACAGCAATATGGCTGAAATAAAAGTAACTGAACATTATGCATAAGATCCAGAATTCTTTTATATCTTTTTCAACAAAAAGAACTAAGTGGAACTGTAATTTCATTCGCCATGTGCTGAACTGTCTTTGTTTTAGAATGCTTCGCTTGTGTCCTAGTGCCTACCTAGTTCTGTTAGGTAGGCAGGCACTAGGGTCTAAGCCAAGCATTCTAAAACAAAGCAAATGGCAGCTGAAGTTACAATTCCACTTAGCTCTTTTAGTTGAAAAGAGCCTTCAGTAAGGCTCTTTTAGTTGAAAAGAGCCTTCAGTAAGTTGAAAATAGCCTTCAGTAAGGCACTAAAGCAACATAAGAACATAAGAGCCCTGCTGGATCAGACCAGTGGTCCATTTAATCTAGCATCCTGCCTCATACAGCAGTCCACCAGATATTATGGAAAGCCAATAGCAGGATAACTAGGAAGCTAAGAATATACCAGTCACAAGAATGGGCATAATTCTTAAATTTATCATCAACAATCACACTGGAAACCTGTAATGACTTAAGAGGGAATGCATCAAGTTCTAACATACTTGAAAAAGCAAACTTTGCTAGTATTGTACAGGCAACCATTTTAATAATGGTATTAGGAAGTCATTGAGCCTACCATATTAAACTGATAATTCTGCAAATTTGTGGAAACATGCTAAGTGGGGGTAGAGAAGTTAAATTTCTGGCAATGCTGAAGCCACTGAAAAAACTGAATAAGTTAATTATTAGTTGGAATCTATTTGTATCCATTAAGGTAAAGAAGCAAAAACATGTATTCGCTGGCTGATAACTATTCAGAATGTAGTTCCTTGTGCTATAGGAAATACAAGATCTTTCTCATCTTTCTCTTAATCATGAACCAAAGCATCAAAACCTGAGCATCTGAAGACAGACCCAGGGCATTTTTTTACCACCTTGGTTTCTAGCCTTCGAAACACAAAGTCATGGTTCAAGTTCTAATAGTGGGAAAGTTCTATCAGCTGGTTAAAGCAAAGCTTACATTCCCAGGAGTTTTAAACATAAGCCATGTGCTACCCAGGGTCGGGGCAAGGGGGAACTGTGACCGGGGCATGTGCATGCCCTTCGCCCCAGCCTCATCCCCACCCTGCCCCTGGAACGCCCCGGCCACTCCCCTGAACTGGCGCGTGCCTGGGGTGTCGCCCCCCCACCCCATTGGCACAATGCCACTGCTGCTACCACATCCTGATTTAAGTATATATCATTACTGACTATGTAGGGGGACACGTCTCATCTATAAGAAACAAACAAGATGGAGGTTAACACTAGATACCATAAGGTACTTAAAATATTCAATAGTGAGTGCAGTTATTTTTTTTACCAGTTTCAGGAAAAGCTGTCAAATCTTTATTAAGAATACTAGCAGTGAGGTCCACTGTATGAACAAATACAACCCACTCAAGAAAACTACTGGTGGGTTAATGGCACCCACTGAGGGGACCAACCCCTCCAGCCTTTCCTCCCATCTTGGCCCTTACCAGCTTCCTCTTCATCCTCTTCCCAAATGCCTGCAGCGGCACACAAGATGAATGGCGCCCACAGAGGGGGGCAATCCCTCCTGCCTTTCCTCCCACCTTTGCCCATGTCACCAGCTCCATCCTCTTTCTGATCCTGTTCCCAGATGCCTGCTCCTCTTCCCAGATGCCTGCATTGCCATACAACAGTTAATGGTGCAATTGCAGCAACTAGCAGTTGCAACCCTCCCATGGGAAAACTGGGTTTAATACCCCACTCTGCCGCATGAACAGGGGACTCTCATCTGGTGAACTGGATTTGTTTCTGCACTCCTACTTATGAAACCTGCTGGGTGATCTTCAGCTCGTCACAGTTCTCTCAGAACTCTCTCAGCCCCACCTACCTCACAAGGTGTCTGTTGTGGGGAGAGGAAGGGAAAGACGTTTGTAAGCCACTTTGAGACTCCTTACAGGAGACAGAGGGGGTGTAAATCCAAACTCTTCTTTTTCTTCTTCCTCAGAGAACAGCACGGAAGGGGGATGCCAACTTGGGCCTTACCCAAGGAAGGACACACAACTAGAACAGCTTCTGCTGAACCTCTGATTTGCTTGTTGTGTTGCTTATTCTCCAAATTTGTTCTCAGACTCTACATGCTTCCCGCTTTTTCTTTTGCCATTCCTATATGTTTAATAAAGTTTAAAACTGAAGTACTGTTCAAGCACAGGCCAAAGGGAGGTGCATTTGTGGAGGAGAATTTCCATGTATCCCTAGATTTTCAGGTAACAGTCCATGACACAACACCCTATCAGGCAGCTACCAAAGTACCTCAAGGCAACCATGTGTAGATTTCTTTTTCTAAAGAGCGTAGTAATTTCAAAATGCAGGGTAATTTCAGCAGGCATATTTTGAATAATCTATCTTGAGTAAAGCAGCAATTTCACACTGGCATAACTGCCCAAATAATGTTAACAGAACTATGTCAAAGATGATTATTCAGTACTTAGTCAGATGCTAAATTGTAAAAAGGAACAGATAAAAAGAATCTTGAAACACAAAGACAAAGACTGACACTTCAATCTTAAAATATGTCTACTAGAAAGTAAATTCCTTTTATATCTTTAGGATTTAACAAGTACATATGCTGACATTTGAAATATAGTTAGGCAAAAAGGTGTATTAGTCAGTTGTCCTAAATAATAGTGAAAGGTCTCAAAACAAAAGAAATTTAGGAAGAACAGAGTATCTCTGATCAGACTCCTCAATCAAATTCGGCCCCCCTCCCATTTCAGATACATATGGTAGGACCTCAATTTAGCCAACCAAAACCAAAAAACTTGTAGTCAGTGCCATATTCCCACCTTTTGTACAAATGTCAGCTGTACTTTACTTGGTTTTCCTCTCTTTGATTGGGGGTGGGGGGAATCTATAAAAGCAACCCCGCACCGAAACACAGAACTTCTAGTCTCTTATTTTGAGCAAGTACCAGCTACTGAAAGCAGCAAAAATAGAAAAACGTGTTAGCTTTGTTGTTGTCTATAACTGCTGCTAATTGCAACAGTAATCAAATCCAGCCAGCAAAAAGCAGAGCAAAGGGTAAAGGAAAAGAAACGTCACAGCTATTAACAAGAAAAATTTAGGGTAGAATAAAGTTAGGCGGTTGTAACATTAGAATTATCGAATAAGGACCATTACGTACTGACTCAGGAGTCCTTTCTTCCTTGAGTGGTTAAGAGAATATCTGGGTGTTTTTTATTCAGGAGACTTAGAATAAATCTCAGCGAGTAATTTATTCTAGTCTCCCTGATTAGAAAACACCCAGATGTCCTCTTCCACTCAAAGGAGAAGGACCCTTCATGGGTCAGTACCAATGGTCCTTATTCGATAATAGTAATTTTTAACACTTCTTTTAACACTTCCTAGGTGTGCTGAAACAAGTCTCCTGGAAACTCCAAAAAGCAGTCCAATGCAATAATTAGAAAACAGCACACTTTTCCTGAAAATAGCATTTAGAGAGGACTAGAGAATACAAAGGAACATAAGCTAAAGAACACAAGCTTGGAGAAGCAACTTGGGCAACCTTGGAACTATTAAAACTTCAACTAGGAAGCCCAACATGAACAATAATTGCACAAAATACAGTTGCCTGGCAAAAGTGAGAGGAAAAAAAATGATGACATGGAAGGGCAGATGTTCTCTTCCACTCAAAAGAGAAGGACCCTTCACAGGTAAGTACCAATGGCCACTCTCCATTTGAGCTCGAGGACATCTGGATGACCTCCCCTAGCAGTGTCACAAAAAAAGTGGAAATCGTTTTCCTCATTCAGGATATGCTGCAGCATTCTAAGACAAAACCTTGCCTCCACAGAGCTTAAAGCATTTAATTTGTAGTGTCTAACAAATGGAGAAATGGAGGACCTCACTGCGGCTTTACAGATTTCTTCTACAGAAGCATTGTTATTAAAGGCAGCATTGCGTACCAAATGAGCCATGATCCCTGTCAGAACAAACAGGCTCTGAATCTTATAAGCCTCTGCAATGGACTCTCTGGGCATTTGCTAGTGGTTGGGAAGATAACCTGCTATGGTTGGCTATAGAGATAAACCAGGCTTCTGATCTTCTGAAGTCCTGAATCCCGATCAGGAAGGCCTTTAGTGAATGTTGAACATCAAGTTCATGCCAGTATATCTCTTTGGGATGATGGGAATTCAGGCAAAAAGAAGAAAGAAGACCCTCCGTGTCTGTTCAGGTAAGTTCTGGACCACTACATTGTCTGTCCTTATTAAGACATGTGAACCTTCCAGCGGGGTTTGGAAATGTTGAAGTGCCAGGCAGATGGCCTTAAGCTCCAGAAGATTGGAAGTCTGGACGCGGGATACAACCAGACACCTTGGACTGGGAGGTCCTTCAGCATCACCCCTCAACCTAGGGGCTGGCATCCGTGAAGATTTGTTTGCGGGAACTGATCCAAAAAGATTTTCCTTGATCCAAATTGGACCACTTGGTCCACCACAGGAGGCTGACCTTGACTGGATGGGTCACAACCAGCTGCGGGGCCGCAGCAGGCTCCCAGCCCAGCAGCTTCTTCAGGTCACGTGGAACGCCCCCTCCAAGTGCATCGCACACCCCCTTCCCCTTAGAGCTACACCACTGCCTCTGAGTCCTCCTTTGGAGCTGAAGACAGATCTCTGTGGCTCTGCAATTTGCCTCCCTGCTGTGTCTGTCCCTCTGCTGCTGAGGAACATGATCCCGCACTCACAGTAGCCATTTTGTTTAGGTGCTTCCTTTCCATGCCAACTTTGGAGAAGGAGGGAGTCACCTGATGGCGGGGCTCCACAGTGGAGGCTTCGGTCTAAACAGCCCTACCAGGGGCCCGCCCCTCCTGCCGGTTCAGCAGCTCCAGCTGTGGCAGGACCATCATCCTGTGTGCGGAGCAAAAATGCTCCTCTCGGCGGGTCATTTCTCCCAGATCAATCTTCGAACAAATATTTATTTATTTATTATTTAAATTTATAGACCGCCCAATCCCCAAGGGGCTCTGGGCGGTGACCTGCACTTAATGTTAAACACACAAGTGATCTCGTTAGCACAGTCTTCAAAAGTGTGTTCCTCTCCTGTTACCAGGGTACAAAAGTAACAGGGTGAAAGTAAGAGGGCAAAGACAATACCACAAAAATAAGAAGAAAAAAGGATAGAAGCTGCAAAAAAAAGTGAAGGACGGGCAACTGGACACAACTGCTCTCCCAGGAGGCAGGGAAAGAACTGGAGGAGAAGTGGACCTGTTCCAGCCAATCTAGGAAGCAAAAGAGTGATTTATTCTTGCCTCGCTGATTGGCTACTGGAAAACAACCAGGTGTCCTCGAGCTCAAATGGATGACTTTTATTTCTCAAACTCCATCACTGGAGGGAAATCAATGCATATTCAATCACAGCAGTCAGTTTATCTCTCAGTAACGAAGTGCCTTTAACACTTGTTACAGTTCAAAATTACTAATGCAATTTCAGATGCAAACGTACGTTAGCAAAGTAGCACAAATTCAAATTTTAAGCTGAAATGTAAAAGAACCATTGGTTATTACTTCTAAAATACATAATGGCTCCTATCAAAACTCAACGCAATTTACTGCTGGTAACTGAATCTAGGGCTGATTCCGCATGGGCCAAAAACAGCAGTGTGAAAACAATGTGAAAATGGTGTAAAAGGGTTTAAAATGGTGTAAAAGGGTTTATACTGTTTTCACACCGTTTTCACACCACAGTTTTTGGCCCATGCGGAATCACCCTTGCTTTTATGCAAGCCAGAGAGCAATCATGTGAGATTTATTCTATCCCCACTCCCTCCAAAAAAAAGAGTCTTGGACTTTAATGTCATAGGGCAGGGTCTTAAAAGCAGCATAATGGTGGTGTGTTAAGCAGGATCGCCTCATATTTCTGGCAGATGTACTAAGTCACTCTTAGAGCCAAAGGCATCCTACCTAATTAATCAGAGAGTACATTTATCTTTTTTTTCCTCTGAAGGTCAATATTGTACCTGGATATTTGCCTAATTTTACAATCACATCACAGACCTATCCATGGTAATGCAACAATATGAACAACTGAACTTTAGGAAGAATACACGGAACAGGAAGCATATATCAGAAACGAAATAAGAATATCAGATGTGGACAGATGAAGGAGAAAGCATCTTCATAACGCTTTCAAATCCCAGAGTTTAGCCCAACTTTTCTTGCTGAGATTCACAGTGGATTACAAAATATAAAGAACAATTCGAACAAAAAGCAAAAGGCTCTCAATAAATCGTGCAGTTGCCCTGACCTGGATGACCCACGCTAATCCAAGCTGCTCGTATCTTGGTAAGCCTTGGCTAATATTTGGAACAGAGACCTCCAAGCAAGTCCAAGGTTGTTTTGCAGAGTCAGGCAATGGAAAATGGCAAAGTCTCTTGCCTTGAAATCCCAACAGCTTTGCAATAAATCGGCTGCAACTTGATGGAATTTTCTACCATCGCCAGGACTAGGACCACAGAATTGGTAAACAGTGCCAACAAAAAACTGTCAAAGACCGTGAAAACTGTAATGAGTTGCAGTGAATCAGTTACGGTCAATTTGTGGCTTTCAGTTATTTCTAGTAGGCCACAGAGTTAAAATCTTCAGATACGAGGTTTCTTCCTAAGTGGAAATGGCTTTCCAAATAAGACTACAGACACATTGGTTGGAGATAGATACTTTGGTACCTCTGTCTACAGTAACAGAGGAAACTATAGGAAGAAGATGCCGACAAAGAAGGAGTAGAAGTCGACGGGCAACAGTTAAGTGCCAGACGGAAGTGAAGGAACGATTACTTGTACTGTACACACAGATAATCTCACTAATTAACAAGATGCAACTCATGAAGCTAAAAAATCATGAGTTACTTTCATGTAAGTTTTAATGAGTGGGGGGTCTTATTGCTTATTTTAGAAGCAATAACCATTTTAAGCAATGAATATCTTGGAGAAAATAAACCACATCAGAAACAGCCTATTTGACACTGTATGACCTCCTCGCAGAGCATACCACTGCAACAGATATACAATACAGTGCTTTGTCAAAAATTGTTTTCCCCACCCTCTTTAATCCTAGTTTAATAATTCACTATGCTGCTAAATAGTTAAATACACTGCAGCGTTTGTTTACTCTCTACAGCAATTCTTCAGAGATGAAACCAAAAACATGGCTGTACAGGAAATGACTATTTTCCAGCTAGCGAAGATATACAGCAGAAGTATTATGTGGACGTATTTACGTCCAATGCAAAGCAAACCTTCAGAGCAGAATATACAGACATATAAAGCTGCTTTATGCTGAAACTGACCATTAGTCTTCCTACGCCAGTGATGGCGAACCTATGGCACGGGTGCCAGAGGTGGCACTCAGAGCCCTCTCTGTGGGCACGCACAAACAGAGTTCATCGTGTGGGGGGGAAATTGCTCCCCCCCACATCTAGGCTGGCCTGGGCTGCTGTGCTCGATTATTAGCATTAAACCTAAGACCTAGTTTTGGGGAAGCAGTATAGGTAACCCTGTTAAGTGCTGTTAAACCCCACTGATTTTCATGCAAAGAACTAAAGCACGATCCTTTACCTGGGAGTAAGCTCGGTTGCTGGCAATGTGGCTTGCTTCTGAGTAAACCCTCCTAGGGTCGTGATTCACCCGTTGGAAGAGTTGCATGGTTGCTTCAAAGCAAAGCCACCAACTACCACCAAGCTTACTCTTGAGTAATGCACGCCTCGGAGCTAACAATTTTTACTAAACTAAAACCTCAGTATTCAGGTTAAATTGCCGTGTTGGCACTTTGTGATAAATCAGTGGGTTTTGGGTTGCAATTTGGGCACTCGGTCTCGAAAAGGTTCGCCATCACTGTCCTACGCTGACTGGTAGCACTTCTGCGGTCTCAGGTAAGCCTTCAGGCAGAGATCCTTTGAAACAGAGATGACCGAATATGAACTTTGGTTATCCGAAGGTCACCCTCCACCACTATACCTTTTTCCACAAAAAGAACTAAGTGGAATTGTAACTTCATCTGCCACATGCTAAACTGTCTCGGTCCAGCACATGGTGGATGAATTTACAATTCTACTTAGTTCTTTTTGTGGAAAAGGGTATAGACTGGGCCATTCCATTGGACTTGCTTACACTTTGCAAAAAAATTAATGAAATCATTTTCAAGAATAAAAAAATTAATATCTCAGTTCCGAGCCAAAAGTAAACAGCCATACTCTTTCAAGTGAAATCTGGGCCCTGCAAAACTGAATTGTTCCAAAAGGCCAATGGTTGAGGGAAGGAATGGAATCTTGTTACCCTTTCCTTCTTCCTTGATTTATTTGTAATGTCTTCATTTGATTTGATTATTTTAATGTAGGAATGGAGAAACAAATTCAGTTCACCAGATAAGAGTCCACTACTCATGTGGAGGAGTGGGGAATCAAACCTGATTCTCCAGATTAGAGTCCTCTGCTCTTAACCACTTCACCATGTTGGCTCTCTAGGGA
Source organism: Sphaerodactylus townsendi (assembly GCF_021028975.2). Taxonomy (NCBI): domain Eukaryota; kingdom Metazoa; phylum Chordata; class Lepidosauria; order Squamata; family Sphaerodactylidae; genus Sphaerodactylus; species Sphaerodactylus townsendi. The sequence goes on along the minus strand of NC_059426.1, from coordinate 20,689,418 downwards.
GCAAAGCATTCTTTCTTCCACGTTGTTGGCAACCTGACTAACCAGTGTGCATAAAATCACATCATCACATGCGATGGGAGAGTTTCAAAGCAAAACGTCAGAGCCACTGTGTGCGTGAACTGATTTCAGTGTAACACAAGCATAAGAAAGAGCAACTAAACAAGGTAAACTTATATCCTGCCACCCCTTCTCAGCTAAGTACAGAGTCTTCCTCCAGTATAAGAGAATACTTCTCCATAGATTAGAAGGCTGCACACTTAGCTGAGTAGAGTGACAGGATATTACCCATATTGGGTTTTTTTGTTCTTGTGGAAATCCTTAGCATAAAGGACACCAGAATTACTCAATGTGCATTTATATGCCAGACTGCTTGAATGTCTATCCAAGGACTGAGCCGGGACACCTATATGGTGGCTCTGCTGCCATAGAAATGGCATGTTGACATGCAGTGCACTCTTTTCACTATGCACATGCCTGGCAGATGGCACCCAGGACTAGAAACAATGGGGCCACCTGGGAACAGCCAAGAAAAATGAGGGGAAATAACTATGGGGGAGAGACAGACAATTGTTTAGCAGGGTGCTGCAGAATGTCTCCTGATAACTCTAGCTCCCTTTTGGCACAATGAGAACCCATTAATAGAACCCTGGGATTTTATCACTCTGGCTCTGGAGTCATTCTACATCACAAAAGAAGCTATGAGCACCACACAATGAAGCAAGTCTTACCAATAAAGCACCGACTGGACTACATGAGAGTCAACATGAACAGCTGAGTCTGAATCTAATCTTCAGGCAGTCTTCAAGCAGCAGCTGGACAAACACTTGCCAGGGATGCTCTAGGTTGATCCTACGTTAAGCAGGGGGTTGGACTAGATGGCCTGTAAAGCCCCTTCCAACTCTATGAATCTATTCCCTCAAAGGAAGACCAAGCAGAGTTGTCAGTTTAGCAGTTCGTGGCAGCAGTGCTTGCTTCAGTTCCTTCCCTCTTATACTATGCCATCTTCAACTGACCTCTGCTACCAACTTGATTAATAGTTCCCTTGGAAGGGCTAGGCAGTTATTCCTGTCTTGGCATGCTAATTTATCTTTTTGCCTTTTAACAGTCGATGGCCATTCTTGCAACAGAATGTCAATGTCGCTGCTGATGTTCAGTCCACTGAGCTCTGCAGTGTAAACAGAAGTGGTAAGCACGTGCTTCTCTTGTAATTAAAACAACTGATTTAGCATTGAATTAACTGGCACATGAGGGCTTTGTTGCTCTTAATGCTGTTCCTCAGAAAAAGCAACATGTTGTGTAAGAACTGAAGATCTCTGAAAGTTACACAAGAAAACTTTCCAAGGAATCCAGTGGCCCAAACAGATTTTATGCACAGCTTCTGAAGAACAGAAGTTTGTTTATTTGTCACCTTTCTTACTGAGACTCAAAGACTCAAATACAGTGTAAATTGATCCGGCCATTATGAGACGTCTACTACCGTAAATACTAGAGTATAAGCCGACTTTTTCAGCACATTTTTAATGCTGAAAAAGCCCCCCTCAGCTTGTACTCAAGTATATTCGGTAATTCCAAGATGGCAGCCAGAGCTGGGGCTCTTGTGGGGATCCAGTAAGCATGTTGCTGCCTTTTTTCTAACTCACCAGAGAGCCGTAAAAACAAGCTGTAAGGACAGCCTGCATAGCATTGCAACTAGGTTGTGTGTGTGTGTTAAAAGAAACTGAGGCATTTCTCTCCTAAGGGTTATTAGTGTGTTGCATTCTAGATGAATACAATTCTTCATACAGTAGTTTACTGCCAAATACTGATGTTGCTGAAGACAAAGACTTTCTTTGGAGCAAAGTTTAGGCTGGCATGGCTATGAATCCCAGAATTATTCTACATTTGGAGGAAAACAGTGGTTCATTTTTGTTCCCAGAGTGCTGGAAAGCTGCTCATCCCTAATGAAAACTCTGTTAAGCAACTCTATCTCATCTTGCTCCCAAATCTTTTCTTTTTAGCTGCTACTGAGTCAAGTTCGAAGGCTTATACTCGAGTCAATAAGTTTCCCAGATTTTTGTGGTAAAATTAGGTGCCTCGGCTTATATTCGGGTTGGCTTATACTAGAGTATATACTGTAATTAGCAATGGACTAGGATTACAGAAATCTGAACAAGTATAGCATATCAGACATGATACAGAGAACAGGTACAATACAGAAAAAACAACGTTATATCAGTACAAAATAATTCAGTGATGGTAGGATAACATTTACCACAAACAGGTGTGTCCTGCCCAAGGCAGCAGTCCCTTTCTTCTTATAAAGTGCTTTCCTATACTATTCTGTTGCAATATATTTTATACACCCTAGCACCTAGTCTGTTACACTCTCAACAACAGGATACATGGCCAGGTAAAATAAAGTACAATATAATCCTGGACCTATTCATCAGAACTGCTCCACCCCAGAATGCAGACACATTGAGAAAGATGGAATTTGGGGATATGGGTCAGCTGGAGAACACAGCTTGAACATTTCTCCTTCTGCTTTCCAGGTACTCTGAAAAACCCAGAGCTTAAGAGAGGCACAAGCCAAACAGCAAGAGCCAAGGGTCTCCTGGTCTTCACCAACTGCCAGTAGCCTTCAGTAGAACCAGCTCAGTCACCGGAGCAAAAAGAAATTGGTTTTAAACCCCACTTTTCCTGAAGTGGCTTTTAAACTTCTTCTCTTCCCACAATAGACACCTTTGACGTAGGTGGGGCTGAGAGTTCTCAGAAAATTATGACTAGCCCAAAGTCTCCCAGCAGGCTTCACGTGTAGGAGCAGGAAAACAAATCTGGTGGTGAATCAAGCATGGTTCCCCATATTAAAGTCCACCATTCTGAACCACTATACCACGGTGGCTTTCAATACATCAGAACATAACACAGCCAATTGTTGGATGCTGCCAGCAGAGAGAGAGCCAGTGAGTGATGTCTGCTCCTCTTCCAAAAGCACACCAACAGCTGCCCTTCTGAGGTTAACACATACAGTTCCACACAGTGGCCACAAAGGAGAAATCCAGAAGTGGACGGCTGTGAGAATTGGTCCAGCGAACTCACTTCCAGCAGACTTCCTTCTTTTGGATTTTGGCTGAGGACGTTTTTAGGAGATTTTAAGCTGTTATATGTGCTGAGCAGTTTTATAAGTCTTTGGTTTATATCTCTGTGATGGATGGAGCAGCAGTGGCGTAGGAGGTTAAGAGCTCATGTATCTAATCTGGAGGAACCGGGTTTGATTCCCAGCTCTGCTGCCTGAGCTGTGGAGGCTTATCTGGGGAATTCAGATTAGCCTGTACACTCCCACACATGCCAGCTGGGTGACCTTGGGCTAGTCACAGCTTCTCGGAGCTCTCTCAGCCCCACCTACCTCACAGGGTGTTTGTTGTGAGGGGGGAAGGGCAAGGAGATTGTAAGTCCCTTTGAGTCTCCTGCAGGAGAGAAAGGGGGGATATAAATCCAAACTCTTCTTCTTCTTCTTCTTCTTGAAGTTACGTAAGTCACTTTGAGTTTACAACTATCTGAAGCACAGCAACATAATTTAATGCATAAGTAAATGGGGGGTAAATAGGGTTAAGAGGCAGAAAGAAGCAGCTACAGAGGTAGGAGATCAATAAGGGGGAGGTCAGTTCTTTGTTCCTGGTGGCAGAGAATAGACAGGAGCAAAAGATATCCCAAACTAATTGGCCTCCATACAACCTGCAGAGACAGTATTACTCTGTTGTGGCCCTCATGCAAACTCTGGTTAAACCTACTGCTATACCTAAAGACAGCTTTGAGAATACCTATGCTGCAGCAGAGCAAGTCAAGTTCCCTAAATTCAAGCTTTGCAAACTTTATTAACTATGTCTGCACTATAGAAATAAGCCCATGATAAGCCCACTATACAGCTCTGAAACGTGATTACATGTAGATGTGCTAATGACTCTCTGTGTGCCAACCTCGACCGCTCTATGATCATAACCAATAAAGACTGATTATTTTAATATGATTGTGAATAACTTTGTCATCCATTTTCCCTTTTAAAATGCAACTACTTTTTCTGTACAACAGCTGAAGAAAGTCAGATTTCTTTGAAGCTCTTTGAAATCCCAAACTCTCCCTCAAAATTAATCCAAAAATAAATTTTCTAAATAATACTTTTGAGTTAAAGTATGTCAATTTGCCAAGATCTAGAGGGGCAACCATGTTAATCCACTGCTAAGCAAAAAGAGTGTCTTGTGGCTTGTTAAGACTGACAATCTGTAGCTTAAACTTTTGTAGATTAGAGACCTTTTAATTCGATGCATGAAATGAATCCTCAGCGGACTGTGTATCCTCTTGCATTTCACTGCTGTTTGATGGGAGGCTGTTAAATAAAATCTTATGACATAATACATCTTTAGTTTAAGAAACACACATACTTTTTTTTTGCTAATTCCACTTTCATGTAAATCCAGCAGCTCAAGACAACATCTTAAGAAAAAGATCTTAATGCTCAGATCTCATAATATTGAAGTAACCCTCACAGAAAGATACTTGGTCTAAAAGATGTGGCTGCCGATATTTACAGGTTAATTATATTTAAATAGACATTTAAAAAACATATACGCTCAACACGATTTAAAGTGTAACTCAGTAGCTAATTACACAGCTCCCTACCTGAATAAATATTCAATAATGTATCTGATCTTAAAATCTGGTGCCAGAATTATTTTGCCCTGCCCGTATTTTGACCGTTACCTATAATTACACAGGACACCCATTCAGTACTTTCCAGCCTCCTACAACCCATAGACTTCAGTGGGGTTTACAGACAAAACCAGCAAGTTGAGCTAAGGTTCATTACATTGAAGTATTGCATATGAACTTTTTTATTATAAGGCAATTTATATGCATAATGCAACTTATCCCTGAAATCAGCCTCCATCCCTGAAGACTGGAAGATGGCCAATGTCACACCAATCTTTAAGAAAGGGTCTAGGGAAGAACCAGGAAATTACAGGCCAGTCAGTTTGACACCTGTTCCTGGTAAATTGGTAGAATCTATCATTAAAGATCCAGCAAGCTCTTTCTTATGTTCTTATGTTCTAATTATTGCTATGTTGTTTTAGATGTCTAATATCTATACAACTCAGTTTGGGAGTTAAAGCAGCAATGCAGAGTATAATGAGAATATAGTGGGACATGCAACACAAGGTGAAGTAATATGAAGACTTAAGACTTTGAGGCCTTTGCTTCTCATAAATTATACTTCCAACTGAAATTTATGGACTAATGTGACTGATTCCAAAACATATTAGGAAAGGAAATCCCTACAAATGCAACATTTCTTTCAGCAAAGAAATCCACAGCCTCTAGCCAATTAAAATTCTTCCAGTTCAAAGTCTGATCTTCCAAACAAATGATCACAAGTTTATAATCCTTGTGGCATCTGAGCCGTGACACATTCAAACATGAGGTGCAAGGGGAAAAAACAGTAATTCATTTATTTCCACACTAAGTACCGTATGATCTCATTAGTGTGATGTGCCTGCATAAAAGCATAAAAATGCCTGCTCAGTGAACTAGTTTAATATACCTGCAAAAAAAAGAGTTCTCAATTATTGCACCCATCATATTTATTGGACAATGTTCTCCTTGTACCCCCAGTAGCTTTCTTCTCATAACTTGTTTACTTCAAGCATAAAGGATATTAAAATGCCATACCACTTTATGGGGAAAAGGGCAACAAATAAATTCAGAGGAGGGACATGCAGTTATGTTAAATACCTCTGCAGAATTATTGTATTTAAAAATTAAGCAGTCCCTTCAAAAGTTTTTAACATGAGATCCTTCTGTTCTTGGGGAAGGATTATTGTGCTCTGCCGCTGCCCAACTCAAACCATAGTTCAGTTACTTTTTCTAATGTAATGCTAGATGTTTAGTTTGTTTTGGAAACCATCAGGTAACAGTTCACATTCAAGTAGAGTGATAGTTTTCTTCTCATTAAACAGAAATTAAATATGAACTGAGGGATTACTCACACATATGTAATATCTTAAGGCATAATCACCAGAAGGGAAGCAAATGGCAAATTAGCCTATAAGCCATTATGAAACATTTTGGATTCAATCCTATATAAGCAACAGAAGGCTAGCTAGTAGACATGATTCTGATGGATGCTTCAGACATTTGTCATGCGGCACAAGGGGGATGCAATTAGAACAGGGGTCTGCAACCTGTGGCTCTCCAGATGTTCATGGACTACAATTCCCATCAGCCCCTGCCACCATGGGATGGGAATTGTAGTCCATGAACATCTAGAGAGCCGCAGGTTACAGACCCCTGAATTAGAAGAAAAACAAGCCAATAACCCCCACCCACCCAGGGCTCATTTCATGACCATAGTTCATAAACCTCAAAGAAAAGCTTGAATCCAAACATATTTACATATTTAAGGTTGTGTACAAAATAATGGTACTGTGGAAGAAGTTCACATGGGAATCCCAGACTGTTCCTGACATTTCTCCAAGTTATAAAAGAATATAGCTAGAAACCTGGTGCAAGCGCCATTCTGATACAAAGGGTGAAACAGCAGGAACCATTTTCCTTTTCAAAAACTCTTACATTGACCCTCAAAATGAGAATACTTTGGCAGCTTGTAAGAAAGAAAGCATAGCATTGAAAATATAGATGCACAAATCAAATATGTAATAGATTAGGTTAGAATTGCCCCTTTAGGATGTAGATGTTATGGACTTTATCAGTTTCCCCCTGCCAGCATGGCCAATTGGCCATGCTGGCAGGGGCTGATGGGAATTGTAGTCCATAACATCTGGAGTGCCAAAGGTTTGCCACCACTGGCCTATAGTCTATCTATACCTTCAACTGTGGAATTAAATTGGAGGAGGAGAAAGAAGAAAGAAGAAGAGGAGGAGTTTGGATTTATACCCCCCTTCCTCTCCTGTAAGGAGACTCAAAGGGGCTTACAATCTCCTTTCCCTTCACCGCTCACAACAAACACCCTGTGAGGGAGGTAGGGTTGAGAGAGCTCCTAAGAACTGTGACTCACCTAAGGTCACCCACCTGTGTTGGAGTTCACAAGCTAATCTAGTTCACCAGATAAGCCTCCACAGCTCAAGTGGCACAGCGGGGAATCAAAGACCAATTACTTACAATACCACCCTTCCATTCAATGTTATTTAACTAGTTTATGGAAGGAGTCCTGATGGTTAGTAGGATAACTCCTTATATTCCAGAGGTTATGGACTACATCAGCCCCCGCCAGCATAGCCATTGCGGTGGCGTGGGGCTGATGGGAATTGTAGTTCATAACATCTGCAGTACCAAAGGTTCACCACCATGGGTCCGGACAGTCTTTGCAAAATGTATTCAGATCAGAAATTCCTAATTTTGTCTCTGCTCAAGACCCGATCTATATAAAGCCCTAAAGTGGCGTCACTGAATCCTCTCAGTGATTTTCGTATAATTCAGTGTTTTTATACTAGACTTCACTGCTGTAGTAAGCCACAGATCTTCTGATGTTGTCCAGCTACCCAAATCTTCAAGGTGTTTTACTACACTGCCAAAGACCAAATGAAACTGATATGCCTTTAGCATCGAATAAGCCAAACTAAGGAAATCAGCAGCAGACCAGTGTAGGGAACATCAAATTGTACATGACTTTGTCAGAGTATTTTTTACATTTATTTTGTAAACTGCTTTGACTTTGCAGATGCAGAGAAAGCAGGTATAAATGCCGACATAATTATACATTTCTCCGTACTTTGGCTCAAGAACTAGGCAAGGTTACAAAACAACCACAGCAGTATAACAGAAAGACAATGCTTACAGAGCAATCATATGCAGAGTTGCTCCAGTCTAAGTCCACTGAAATGAATGAACTTAGACTGGGGCTGAGTTTGCATGTTAAAAATGGTCCATTGTTGGCACAGGGCATGCCCTGGCACAATGGGGAGTTCCCCACAGCTCCCAGCGCTGCACCGTGTCTGCCATGCTGTTGCCCCAGTGCCGCCCTGCAGCAGTGGCTTTGCCCCGGGACTTTCCAGAACCGCAAAGGTTGAGGACCTTTTGGAATGCCCCTCTGTTGCTCCGGTGGCTTCTGCTGCCATGACTATTCCTCAGCAGCAGAACAAGGCCATTTTTCCGGCCCGCCACTCTAGCCCGCCCCTCCAATGAACGGGCACCTTCCCCTTCCCCCCTTACAGTGGAATAAAAAACATGGAGGGAGAAACCTTACAAAAACCTTGCAGAAAAGTAGCGTGTGAAGGCACTGCAAACGGGAGGGCAGTGATTCCCTTGCACATGCAAGGAATTTAGATGGGGGGGTTGGAGTACCGCAATTCCCTCACACATACAGGGATTTTAGACTGGGGAGGGCCAAGGGCGCCAATTCCCAGCATTTGTTTTGTGCAGTCATTTAAATCAAAATTAGTGAAAGTGGGTGGGGGGAGCAGGAGGGGGAGATTCAGCCAATCAGAACGCGAGAAATGGAGGTTGCCCGCGCATGTGTATAAGACAATGGTGGCGAACCTTTGGCACTCCAGATGTTATGGACCACAATTCCCATCAGCCCCTGCCAATTGGCCATGCTGGCAGGGGCTGATGGGAATTGTAGTCCATAACATCTGGAGTGCCAAAGGTTCGCCACCACGGGTATAAGACATTGCCAAAGACCTCGCGGTGCAAGTGGAGGAGAGCCAGGGAGAAGGGCAAAGTCAACAGCAGGATGAAAAGCGCCACGGCAGCAGCACTTCCGGATTCAGCATGGGAGATTTTTACCGTGCAAAATTAGCCTGGAGTAACTTTCTACGATTGCACTGTTAGTCTACCAATCTGACTAGTGCAGAATAGTTTGTAAGCAGATGATATCTAATAAGCTGCTCTCAAACATTCCCATTATCAGGGGAAAATCAAAATGGATATTCCAATGCAAAACTAGAAATATTTTGCAGCCTCCTTTTCCTCTAAAAGAACAGATTCTTTTTCAGTCCACAGCAAAGCAGGAGACAGTGCCTCGGCTGTGAGGACCTGAGATAAACCTGTATTATCGAAAGACTGTGAAACCTTCTCCTCAGCCTCACTTGCACCTCCAATTCTAAAACTTGTACAGAGGAGAATTTTATGAAGGTAACAGCAGCACTTTCCAGCCCTACGCACTTGTTGTTCAAATTAAAATCCTTTATTGGTAGGAAGAGAGTTGGTCAGAGGAAAATTGATGAGGTTGAGAGACTCGCTGCATGACTAAGAGCCTTGAGTGGTGGTGGGGGGGGGGGGGGGCAGTGATGTTACCTAACAGTGCCTCAGCACTCTCTCATCCACCCCCATGTGGGTACACTGCATGGAAAACAAGGCACTAACTTAATCAGATTTAGGCAGCAATCTCAAAATCCAGGATGGTCTGAAGGATCGCAGCAACAGAGGCATGATCTAAAAAGAGAACAATATATCCACTACAACCAGCTCTTGCAAAACCCAGATGCAAGCAAATGATGGCTGAAGTTATCTAAACTCCTCCATTTTATATATTGGAGGAGCACACACAGTTCTCAGCTAAACTTTGGACCAAAAGGGCATAATTTAGCAGACAGTCTGAAAGGACCAAAAACACATTGTTGAAAGTAGCTATACGCGAGCCTTATACTTCACATTTCTTTTATATCCAGTTTTGTCGGGATACTAAAATGTACTTCTCTACGTTGTAAACTAAGAGTGTGATCCAAAAGCTATATTTATGTCACGATAAAGGACAAAAGAAAAGCAAATCATAGCTGTGTCACTATACAGATTAAGTATTGCAGAATTCTTCAGCATCCTATATTATCATCATCCCCTGCCAGCATCATGCTGGCAGGGGATGATAGGAGCTGTAGTCCACAACATCTGGAGGGCCACGAGTTTGACACCTGTGCACTAGAGTGTACATAAGCAGGGTAGTGCTTGTACTACCATTTTTATGACTACTAATTACTACAAGTGCAGGCAAAAGTGTCAGACTCCAACCTGAAACACAAGGATTCAAATCCAAATTCTATCATGTAGTGAACTTGGCCCAACATGCCCAACAGAAGTGCACGGAGGATAAAATGGGAAGAGAACACTATGAATACTATCACAAGTCCCTCAAGTAATGGACAAGAGCATCATTTAACCCTTCCCCAGAGTTTGCAGGAGGAAAGGGGTACCCCTCAATGTTGTTCTCAGAAGCAATTCAAAAACAGTAAGCTGTCTTGTCATATTTGATGCGTTCGCAAAGCTACTCCAGAAGGAGTGAGGCCCATTGGACTGGCTCACCTATGCAGCCGCAATAGCCCCCAAAGCACTCCATTCAAATCTCAGTGAAGTGTGCTGACACAGACAAGAGCCTGGCCCTCTCCCTCAGGGAAAAAAGGACACTGTCCACATTACACTGAATGGCATTATAGTTCAGCCCCTTCCCTTTACCAGGCGAAGTTCCAGAACAAGCAAGAGAACACATAGACACACAGCACCTGCTCCCCACACCGCAACTGTCTTTCCCACAAACTGTCTTGGCAAGCAGCTGCACAGAAACCACAAAGAAGGCTCCTTAGGTTGATTGGTAAGACAGCACCAACAGGTTACTACACAAGATGGTAGCAGTAAAGTTCAGTCAGCTTCCTATGTAGAATGCCAGGACTGGGACCTTAGCCTGAATCCATGCAATGCTGCATGTAAAATACAAGAGCACACTTTAATGATATTAACACCATACACAGCAACACAGGACAGACATTGCTGACCTCCCCTCAAATATTTCAAGGGTGTCTTGCTACAGGCAGCTCAGATGTTCCAAGCTTCCCATGGAATACCTCCACAGCCACAGATGCACCCATGATATCCTCATGGAGACTCCTTCACAATCACCCCCCCCCCAAAAAAATAGGCCAACCTCCCTTATCCTTCCAAGTCAGACACATACACCTCCAAGTCCTCACATTCAGGGGTCCCAGCCTCAAGCAGGCTATAGTTAACAGACACTACCAGCAGATCATGGAGCATGAGGCATCACACACTAGGAGAAGTGCAGTTTTACTGCTGGGGACACAAAATACAGAAAAGAGGTTAGGATGAAAGAGTTAAAAAGCAAGGAAAGGACACCGGACACCAGGAGGGAGGCAAGTAAGTAGCTTAGCAGCAACCAATTCTTAGTCCAACCACAATTTGAAGCAGTCATATTATTTGTTCAGAGCTCAGTTATGGCTAGCTGCTACAGGGAACTAAACCACAATGACTTTCACAAAAGACCAGGAGGTCTGAAAGAAGGTTCACGATGCATAATGCCATCATATTTTGCCAATGCCAGGACAGGGGGAAATAGTTCAGACCACATCAGAAATAGGAGGGGGAGAGAGGGAGAGAGGGAGGGAGAGAGGGGGGGGAGAGAGAGAGAGAGAGAGAGAGAGAGAGAGAGAGAGAGAGAGAGAGAGAGAGAGAGAGAGAGAGAGAGATGCAAAAGCAGGTGTAGCCTTATATTTCTCCCCCCAACAGAAACACCACTTAAGAATCTATATAGGGCTTTTAATGCACAGAAGCAGATTTTTCCCATCCATTGATATTGCTTGAACAATCCCTCTGAATCTTCAGAAGGCTTTTCAAAAGAATATCAACCTTACACAAAGATACACAATTCAGAGAACATAAATGGTTGAAGGTCAAAAAACCTGACCTGTATTTCCATGCATTCCCTGACCTCCAGTCTATTGATTCAAACAATTAATCTGCCAGGGTAAAGGGAAGAAATTCTTTTGCTCTCTGGGATCTCCAACAATACAGCTCTGCTCAGCCTACCAGAATCCAGATGCAATGCGATATCACCAACAGAGTTTCACCCATTCCAATTAAAATCATCACAAATAACTGGCCTTCCACTACTTCAAGAGAACCATTTTATACAACCACAGTCAGCAGCTCATTCCCTACTGTAAAGACCTATGAATCAAAAAGAGTGTCTCAAAGATTTTTAAACCATAATCAAGAAGTCTAAAGCATACATATGTAAATGATACTATTTTTAATATATGAGAATTGCTATATGGAATGCAAATGAATTTGTGTGAATTATCATTAGTTCACAAGAAAGCTTGGAAGACAACCAGCTGAAACTCCCCTTTTGTCCAGGGATACAATATTAATCAGTGTTAGCTCTTATGTAAAACCCTGTGAAAACAGGTTTGCTCCCAAATAGCTTGTCAGTTGTCACAGCACACAGAACAGGAGATACTATCCATCCAGCAAATCTTAAAGATATTTCATACCAAACAGAAACAAGGAACACTAACTTAACTATTAACTTTATTCACCCCTAAACTGATTAAACTCTTGATACACTAAAAATGCAGCATCTGAAAACAATTGATTACAGAGAAGATCACTCCGAATTGTGGCAAGTCTGACTCAAATATGCCAAAATGACTCAGGTTTCATTCCTGGGTAAAAAGTAATAGGTTATCCTAATCTGCATGGAGAAACAAAAGAAGAAATGCAGTATCACACTGACTTCCAACACTTAGTGGAACGGTATTTAAAATATTATTCTGAACCAGGAGACAACAACTGCATACTCAACCCCTACAGCATAGTACAGATGGAACAAACTATATAGCCCAGGTGCCTAATGCCATATGACTCGCAAGTTAGTAAAATCTTAAGGGGACAGCTTATCATAGCTCTTACTCATCTCTTTTAATTCTGATGCGCTCTTGAGAAGCAATTACTTGAGGGAATAAGACTACAATGTAATTACTGCATATACAAACACTCTGGTAAAAAGGTGAACTTTTATTTATCTCTTAGTACAGATACATACTGCAAGTCTAATCTTATACTGAAGAAACTGCTTTCTAAGCTCTGCATGCAGATTTAATTATGACAGCCTTATTCCTCTAATTTCTGGAGCATCCAAAGATTTACAAGCATGCCATCTGTGTCAGTTAGTTACAACATCTCTTCCCCTCTATGTGCAACGCACACACACTGTTCCTCTGAGGGCAAATGTCAATGCACAGAGCAAAAGCATTATATTTGGACAGGGGTGTTCGTTGCTTTTAGAAGCTAATAAATTATGACATGGTGCCCAGGGTCAAACTCAGAAAGAAGTCACTCAGAGGAAGAATTTACCTTAGTTCAGAAAGAGATTCTCATTAAATGGAGGATCAGATCAGCAAGGATCAGCACAAAGCCCCAACAGAAAGAAGGAATTTTAGAGATGGCGTGGGGGAGAGGGGGTGCTACTGTTGCTGTAACCGTAAGGATGCAGCCAGATGGTTCATACCTCTTAGGAAAAAATAAGAAGGGGTTTTTTTGTGGGGAGGGGGGGATTTAATCTTGGGGCAGGTTCATTTAAAAGGGGCAGGTTCATTTAATCTTGAAACTGAGTCTAAGAACCCCAGACACAGCAGCTAGGGGATTCTGGTGGGCATGAATTAGTGACACCTCAAACAGCAAGCAGGTACAGGGACTGGTGAAAGATCCAAGTACATAATGGCCAGATGTATTGTTGATGTTGAGGTCAGGGAGCTTCCAGACTGTATGGCTAGCAAGCAGCATTTTTCCTGACATTCCTGTGCTTATCAGATTCAGGCTGGTAACCTTCAGAGGATCTTCGAAGATGCCAGTCCACAGACAGTAGCCGTCAGGAGAGAATGTCATACGGAGAATGTTGCTAGAACACGCCATACAGCCCGGAAACCACACAGCACTCCAACAGTACATCCAAGCATACAAGTACAGGGACTAGTGGGAAAGATCCATACAGGAGTTTTCGAAAATGTAGCCATTCCAGGGATCAAAATGCATGGAAATAACAAAAAGATGCCATCCTCTCCTGCTCCAGAATAAGAAAGGTTGTAGCCTTTCTATAGTGTAGTGAGGGAGGTATTTGCCAAACAGGGTTGTCAACTCCTGGTTATAAAATTTCTGGAGATTTGGGGGGCCAGAGTCTGGGGAAGTAGGGTGGGAAAGTAGCTCAGCATGGTATAATGTCATGGAGTCCACCCTCCACAAAGCAGACATTTTCTACAAGGGAATCGAGCTGTCACCTGGCGATCCGTTGTTATTCTAAAAGATCTCCAGATCCCACCTGGAGGTTGGCAACCTCGTCACCAAAGGGGTCTGGCGGGCAGCTTGTCAACTGCCCCGGAGATGGAAGGCAAAGGGGAAAAGGATCGGGGTGGTGGAAAGTGGCTGTGCAGAGCGAAGGTGACAGAGGGAGCACCCCCTCACCACAGAACGCCTGGATATTATTTAATTCACGTTATTTACAGTTTCGCACAGGGACTCAAGGCGGATTATACAGGGTGAGTCAGTACAATCCACCACACAGGACACTCAGTAACCAATGCATGAAGAACGGGGCCTGAGGATTTTGCCCGCATTTTAGGATTTCCCCCACCACTGACATTTCTAACCTCAAGCCTGTCGAAGAGCTCTGCTTAGCTCGAAAGCTGGCACGAAGCTGGGTCCGACCGAAGGCTACCACAGATTTCCCGTCCCGGTTTTTCAATAGAGGAGGGAGCCAAAAGGGTAATTGCACAGCAGGTGCCGACGGAGAGGAGGGAAAGGAACCGAAAATGAACCGGAATTGGGGAGGGGGCACTCTTTCTGCATCCCCTACGGAGCCAAGGAAAGGGGGGAACCGCACTTCGGAAGCTGCGTCGCCCCCCCCCCCCATAAATACCCGCGCCTCCCCGCCTGCTTCCCCCAAGCTCTCACCTCAGTCGCCTCCCCCCGCCGGAGCGCCTGCCACCATCGCGGCTGTCACTGCGGCTACCGGCGCCTCCCTCTCCTTCCTACTGCCGCCTCCGGCCCTCTGTCAGCAGCCCCGACGCAACAAGGCGCCCGCCCATTGGCTCGCGGCCCGCCCCCAAGAAGCACTGCGCTCATTGGCTCTCCTCCTACCCGCCCAGCGCGCGTGCTCGAACCCGATGTCGGAGGCTCGACAGATAAAGGGGCGGGGCTGAACGGCGAAGGGGGCGGGGCTTCCGAGTCCGCTCGGACTGGGGAACGGGTTGGGCCGGGTTCGGTTTCTGCACCGGTAGGATACGGGACGGGCCAGCTTCCTGTTTCCGATCCCATAAGTTTTGCTGAAGGGTCATTGGGCTAGCAGGTAAGCGGGAATGGCTGCCAGTGTTTATGTTTACACGTTCATGCGGAAATGCGTGTCTTTTTTTCCTCCTGTCTCGTTTGTGCGTTGTTGAGTGTTGGTTTTCACGAGTCAAGAATAAATGTTTTCTGCTCTGAGCTACGCACAGGACGCGTAACTTATTCGGAGTGGGGTTTGGTCAGCAGCACTTGGTCTTTGAATTTACTGTCTTGCAGGAACTGTGTTGTATGTGTTAGGGATGCCATCCTTCAGATGGGGCCTGGGGAGTTACAGACTACAGAGATCAGTTCTCCTGGAGAAAATGTATGCTTGGTAGGGCGGACTGAGGTCCCTGCCCCCCTCCCCCGCTCCACCCTCAAATCACCAGGAGTCTCCCAGTCGATCCGACAACCCTGACACCACCACCACCATCACCCCCAATTGATGGCTGGAAGAGATCTGGCAACTCTAGTATATGTTTGTGCAGGCGCATGCAATGCCATCAAGCTGACTTATGGTGACCCTGTAAAATTTTCAAGCCAAGAGGCAAAAAGTGGTGTATTGCCTCTCTGCCTCTGCATAGCAGCCCTGGCATTTTTGATGGTCTGACTTCCTCCCTAACACTCTAACTTAGGACTGAATCCGGGAACTCTGACAAGGTTGTGCACAGTAACCTCAAAAATCAAAGGTATTTTGGGTGGCATGTGGGGGGCTCTGTTAGCTAGAGTTTTTTATCAGCTGCTAGGAGACTTACTGTGATTTATTTGAAAAGCTTCCACTTTGCAGAAGCTCTCAAATTCAATCACTGGCATCTCCAGTTAAAAGTGCCAGCAATAGGTGATGTGGCAGACTTCTATCTTGAACAGCGATTGCCAGGCTGACTAGACAATCCTGATACCGTGTTTCCCTGAAAATAAGACAGGGTCTTATATTAAGTTTTGCACCAAAAGATGCATTATTGCTTATTTTCAGGGTAGGGCTTATTTTAGGGGAAATACGGTACTTTCACAATTCTCGGCAACCCCATTGCTTCCTCATCACATGTGATGCAAGCTACATCCTCACTGGCAGGGAGCACCCTGCTGTATCTCACCATTCTGATCTGTAACTACCGGCAGATTTTTGGAGTAGGGCTTATATTTTAAGCCTCCTCCAAAAATCCTGAAAAATCATGATAGGGCTTATTTTCAGGGTAGGTCTTATTTTCGGGAAAACACGGTAGGACCCATTGTCTGATCTGATATAAGACAGCCTCGTTTATGTCCAATAAAATAGGGTACTCTGGGATATGCAGTTCCATTTGGTTGGGTGCTATGGCAGGGTTCAGTGGAATTTATGCAATTTTTAAAATGTATTTATAAACCTGCATATTATGCACAAGCTGTTTGCCCCATGGTGGAGGTGAATGTCTGTTGCAGCAAGATTTCTTCCACCCCTGCTTTCATTTTCCACTCTCTCCATAGCAAGTGAAACCACTTGTAGCACAAATTTAATTTGCTTGGCTGCCACAGCAGGGTAGATTTGCCAGTGGACACAGCTCTGCCTCAGACCTCTGCCCTCCACCCACATCCAGAGAAGCTTCGCCTAGACCAGGCTGTGTGGAACCCATGGGTACCTGTTTTGATCTAGACTCTACTCTACCCTCCTGACTCCCGTCATGCCAGTTTTTAGGTACTTTTCCTTCAGCATCCAATTGCTCCCTGCTTTTTGTCCTACCATATCATTTTTATTGCCTGTGGCCTCGCCATTCCTGCATATCTTTAGATTTTTTTGAAAAGTAAATAACTATATTGAGAGATAGATAACACTAAAATATATAAATAAATAGACAATCAGTCCAAACACCTGATTTGCCCCTGCATTTCATCAACAAACTGGGATGACTACAGCCTCGTGGTGTTATGCACAAGTGGTTCGTGATTCCATGCCACGCTGGGAAAAGCCAGTGACATCTTGACACTTGGGCTTGCAGCACATCAAGAGATGGACAATCGTGTGTCCGTGGTAGTTTTACAAACCGATTGGTTCCCGCCGTGCCTTTGTAGGTGCTTCGACATTAATTGTCCTTAATTCTTCATCAAAGACGATTCCAGGGTGTTCTAGGCAAAATGTACCTCCTCTTCTTGGAACAGTTGACAGTTAACATCATGAAGATCCCACATCACCATTGTGAGATAAGACTTATAGAGATAAATTCTGAAGTTGCTAGACACAAGTGAAAAGTCAAGAATAAAGATATTCAGACCACAGCTACACAACACTGTAAACAAATGCTTACAGTAGTATTTTCAGCACAACTACTCCTGACATACAGAAGTATGAACTGACATTTTGAGATGAATGCTTAAATTAGCCTTGTGTCTAGCAAGTCTCTGCAATGGAGGTTCATAGAGATTAAGACTAGTTCACAAGGACCAGAAACAAGGCAGCTTTCAAGACTGTGTAAAGGAGTGTGTGAGTTAAAATTTAGTCTCTGTCAAAGTTGGTCGGGTTATGAAATGGGGAATCATTCTTTTTCTAAAACTTGAAGAGTATGGTTGGTTGCAGTGTTGGTTTTTGATTCAGAACATGGGAACAGTAATTAGTAACTACAGCCATTAGTAATCCAGTGCTCTTAAATACAATGAAATGTGGAAAGCTGTATTTTTTCACTGACTTCTCTTTAAGCTGCTATTTGTGTGTACAGACTTATGCCTGAATAACTAACAGTCCAATCCATCCCAGGGTGGCTGGGGATGGCACTGTTGTTGCACCACCCTGCCACCTCCAAGTGCTTTCAGGTGGCATTGGGTAAATGAAAAAAATGGGGGGGGGGGTAATTACCCACTGACCTAAAAACCTCCTTAGGGCTAAATGGACTTATACCACCCTTTTGGATGGTGTAAGTCCAAGACCCTGAGTGCTGGTAGCAAAGCCTGGGTGGAAACTGACTAACACTGACACATACACACACACTACTACACACTACGAGATTGCGTTTCTCCAGTATACCCTGCTGTTGAAAGGTAAAGGAGTGCTGGGATGCAATTTACCCAGTTAATTCTTTTCTAGGCATCCTGGAGGGCCGCCACATCACCCACCAGCATGCTTGATCCTCCGCCAGGATAAGTGCCCTGGGGAGGGGAAATCTGACAACACGGGCCCACACGGCCTCCACAAGTCGATTTTGCCTCCTCCTCTGGATTGGGCCATAAGGCAGGAGTTATAAAGATTTGTTCTTGTAAGGTGAAGGGTTTCAGTTTCTGCGAAGAGAGGGTAATGATTTTTAAATTAATTATTCTACTACCTTAAGGTTGTTGACTCAGATATCTTTCCCTGAATCTACTTATCTGTGCAGACAAAGGTTTATTTTTTGCCTTAGCTGAAGTCTCTTACTTGAAATGTATCATTCACAAGATCAGTGCTTTGCATTCTGTGTTCGTGTACTGTACATAAACTGTAACAGTGCTGGTTTATTTTAATGTTTTTCCCCAAATGCAAAAAAAAGGCCAAGGTCAGAGATTCTGTTTTTTTCCTGGAGTTCATTTCCTGAGTTTCCGCTAGCTTTGTATTTTTAGTTTAACCAAATCAGAGACCAAAGAGAATTAAAGCTGATTACCCTCACAGAAAAAAAACATCTAAAGAAAGCATGAATACAATAAAAAAATATATTATATGAGAAATGAGGTTTTAAAAACTGCAGAAGGCTGTGTCTTTCCATTTTTTAAAAACTCACCGATGGCCTTGTCAAACTTCCAGCCTCTCTGTTGTCTATATAAGGCCACTGAACTTCATTGTACAGAGAGAAGGAATTCAGTGCTGTCAAAATTTTAATCACACTCAGCCTTTAATATTCCATTTTATCCAAACCATGTCTTGTAATCCCTCTTCTGAAGGATTTAGACATGGGGGATGGCAAATGGAAGTGAAATAAGTGAAGTGGAATCCAAGCAAGGCTGCAGTAAATGCACCCTTCAGATGTTCATGGACTACAATTCCCATCAGCCCCAATTGGCCATGCCAGCAAGGCATGGGAGGACAGAGACTTCTGCGTATTGGAGGAGGTGTTGCTATGTTTATCAAGGAAGGTTTAGGGCCGTGGTGGCGAACCTTTGGCACTCCAGATGTTGTGGACTACAATTCCCATCAGCCCCTGCCAATTGGTCATGCCACTCCATGACTTCTGGAGTGCCAAAGGTTCGCCACCTCTGGCTTAGGGTCTAATAAACTAGAAACTGTAAAAAGGGCAGACTTGTCCACAGAATCCTTGTGAGTGACAGTGCCAAGCCTAAAGGTAATTTAGTACTGGCGACATTCTATCGGCCCAGTATACAAGCTGAGCCAGAAACAGTATGGATACTGCAAAAAGAATACCTCTGTCTGGCTCAAAGAACAGCATTAAAACTTTACCTTTAATAGAAATAATTAAAAAGTGCTGTATCAATTCAATTACCAACAATGAAGAATAATACAAAACGTGGATAGAACATTACAAACAGAAAAGGGATTCCAAAATAAACACAAAGGACAAAAAAGTCTCTGTACAAATCATATCCCTTCAGATAAAATGTCACAAGTTGGAAGTTTTCCAATTGCCAGATGATCAGCTGGATTCTGTTTCAGGAGATGGGCCACATACAAACATCAGTTAGTGGAAAGATCAGTTGGTGGTAGTGTTAACCCGGGTGAGTTCAACACTTTCCATCTTGGTCTTCTTCAGCCCATGACCAAAAGGCTCAGAGTTATCTAGAGATGGAGAATTAAATCAGGGAGGCAACCAAAGGTGATGAAATAGTAATAATGGGAGACTTTAACTACCCTCACGCTCCAGTCAAGCTAAAGATATAAGATTTCCAGACATCCTCAGTGACTATGCCCTATCACAGATGATCATGGTCCCAACCAGAGGGGAAGCAACCCTGGATTTAATACCCAGTGGGGCTGCCAGAGATGTAGTGTGGGATATGGATGAGGTTGAACTAATTGGCAACAGGAACTGCAGTGACGTCAGATTTAATGTATACGTATATGGGAAATTTATTGGGCAATCTCACACAATTACATTTAACTTTAACTGTGCAATCCAAAGAGGAGGGTGAAGTTGCATGACCCCTGTGCTGTTGCCATTGCCACCAGTGCTGTGCAAACTAGCACACAGTGCCAATGCAAAGGCAATTGTGCTGAGATACTTACCTTGGTACTAGAGTGCCACATAGCTTCATGGCGCCTGAATCCAGAAGTTGACTCAACATGGAGGGTGGCATTCCTGGGAATTTTAGCGTGGGAATGCCCCTTTTTTTTTCTTGTGGCACAGACTTGCACCATCAAAAAAAGTTTAGTGTCAGTCATTGGTCTTTTGGATTGGGCTATAAAAGAGGGAACCTGTTGAAAATGAGGAACCGAGTAAAAAGGAAGTTGACAGGAACACTAGGATGTTGTGGGTTTCCTGGGTTTTATGGCCATGTTCCAGTAATATTTTCTTCTCACGTTTTGCCTGCATCTGTGGCTGGCATCTTCAGAGGAACCTTCAATCCCCCACCCCCACCCCCGAACAGAGACCCAAGGCAGCTTACATTGTTCTCCTCTCTTCCATTTAATCATCAGAACAACCTTGTGAAGTAGATGAAGCCGAGAGTAAGAGACTGGATCAATGTCACCCAGCAAGTTTCAGTGACAGAGAAAGGATTCGAACTTGGGTCTCCCACATCCTAGTTCAGCACTTTGACTACTACACCACACTAGCTAATTCTCACCCCTTTGGGTTTGTGAATTACAACGCTGCTCAAAAAAATTATTGGTTGGAGAATTTTTACATTGAGGTTGCAGGGTGCCAAGCTTATGCCCCCGCCCAAGCCCCATTTCACATGCTTACGCCACAGTTATTGAATCCTGCAGTCCACCATGGAGCTGGTGTTGGTTTGGTAGAAGTCCCCGGTATCTATTCCAAAGGCCCGAGTGCAATAGCACTGACTCTAGGGTTGCAGCTTTCCCCCAAAGTGTTTACATAACCCTTAGCAGACTGGCAAAGGGGGCTAGACTCTGTAAGGGATGGCAAGTTAGGCCTGTACATATTGTGAGCCTCAATCAGGGCATTTCATTCTGTTCTTGAAGTCTCTTGCTTGTATGACTCAGTGGCGCCCAGACTCCTGCTGAGAGAAAAGACAGCAGGGAAACATTTGCTGCTTCTTTTGTACGACAGTGTAAAACGTCATTCTGTATTCAGATACAAAAATCATTTACACAAGCATTGCAAAGCTTGGCAGGCCCCTGAATACGGAACAGTCTTCTGCATCCCCTTGCCAATACAGATTCTAACATGGTAAAAGAACAGGCAGGCGTTATTTGGGCTTATTGATTCCCTTTCCAGGGGCTGCAGTTTGGCAGAGACATTCTTGCATGATTCTCTTGCTGCTGAGTCAAATGAGTCGAGATGCTCTTGTCCGTAGGCCCTCGTTTTATAATTTCTTTTATGTACGGATCTGGAGGATGACTAATACAAGTCAGTACATCTTGTTCGCCGCCAGTTTTTTCACGATCTTCCATAGTCAGTCTTTGAGTGGATTTGGGACCTGTAAAGATGAAATGAATAGTGACTAACTGAACATGAAAATGTAGCCGAATTGCCAAATGGCACTACTGAATTGAGAATGTCTCTGGGCAACGATGACTTTCTTCTTTCCCAGATCTGAAATTTGTTTTGAGAGACAGAAAATGTTGTAGTGTGCGATACAGAAGCCATTTCCCTGGGCTCTGCTTCTCTAGGACAGTGGTGGCGAACCTTTGGCACTCCAGATGTTGTGGACTACAATTCCCATCAGCCCCTGCCAGCATGGCCAATTGGCGATGCTGGCGGGGCTGTTGGGAATTGTAGTCCATAACATCTGGAGTGCCAAAGGTTTGCCACCACAGCTCTAGGATAACCCCCTCCCCCCAATAAACAAACCCCTCCAAAACCAGGGAAAGACTGTGCAGAGATAGTAGCAGGCTTATTCTTGGTGGTTTTGGTTTTATTGAGACAAAAGAAACAGGTTGGAGATAGGAAAAATTTCCCATCTCTTCCCCCGTCAAACAAACTGAGATCACTGGAGATCATGTTCCCTACTCTGCCATTGCCTTCAAGTTTACCTCTTTTCTTTTTCCTTATAAATGCATAGCTATCATCGGTGTTTGGGACGGGAGGCGGCAAAAAAGTGTTACATCTGGGATTCCACATGGGATTTTTTCCAATGTGTATGTAAAGTGCCATCAAGTCACAACTGACATAGGGTGACCCAATAGAGCATGATGCTGGCAGGGGAGGATGGGAACTGTAGTCCATAACATCTGGAGGGCCGCGAGTTTGACACCTATGAGGTTTCAAAGCAGGAGATTAACACAGGTGATTTGGCATTGCCTGCCTCTGTGGAACACTCCTGGACTTCCCTGGTGGTTTCCCATCCAAATAGTAGCCAGGGCTGACCCTGCTGAGCTTCTGAGTTCTGACAAGAACAGGCTAGCCTGGGCCACCCATGTCAGAGCATTCTTGCAATAGACATCCCTACTCTAGTCGTTCCTCAACCGGCTTATCGATGGCCAGCTTGCTAGGCTTTAGACTTTGAAAAACAAATCTCAGTTTTGATATTTTACTCCTGTAATATTGTTGTTGCATTCTTATTCCACTGCAGGAGAGAGAGGAAAAAAGGATTTTTCTCTTCTTCCTTTTCCCCCTCTCTATTTCATGCCCACGCTCTTTGCCTAGTCCAACTAAAGAGGTCCACAGTAGAAATTTATCATTTGCTGAATCAGGAACCATATGCCAAAACTGAAAGCATGTATTGTAGAAGCAGCGGATTTACTCGGAGTAGACCACCTTGCAGGACGCAATGTAGACAAGAACTGACAGACACACAGTCCTACCTGAAAGTAGCAGTTCTTATTTATTGCTATCTATCACTGGAGGCAAAGTGCTTCGCCAGATCCGAAACAGGTGTTTTCCAGGCACACATCACTTACTGCTGTCTGTGCTAACTCGAGTATACAAAAGTGGTGGACTTTCAATTCTAACTAGGGTGCCCTCACCTTATCAGGTTTGCACACGGTACAAGCTGTGCACTCAGTCCTAATCTGCACACGGCACCTGTTAGAAGGAGGGTCCAGCTGTCATTTAGATTTTGCTCATCTAAACATTTACACATGTTCTGACATGTATCCAGTGTGGACATTGTACATCTGTACTTCACTGCTCTCGGGGGCTTGCACATCTGAGCAGCGGTTGCTCCCTTTAACTCTTGTGGGTCATGCTTAAATCCCTTTCACAGGTGGTCGCCTGAGACTCTCTGCACTCTAAGTGTTCTCCATCTGGTAAAAGCTGGATACAAGCCATGTTAGGGTTGGGGGTCCGCACCTACAACCATGAGGCAGTGGCAGTGAGGGAAGGTTGAGTCCAAACTATTAAAGGGTGGCATAGGAAGGTTGAGAACCACTGTCCAAGAGTCTGTTCAGCTGAAAATAGGTATGGATAGATTACACCTACACATGGACACACATCCCATTTCTCCCACAGGAGACCCTCTACCACTGAGGGCCATTTTAAAAAGAATATTGGCCAGTTGCGGGAGGCATACCAAGTCTAATTAAAATAAATAAATAAATGTAACTATAGCCTGGATGGGCCAGGCTAAGTGGTGCCTTTCCAGTTTATTTTATAAGGGTGACCGCCCAGCCTAACCTGATCTTAATAGATCTCGGTAGATCTCAGAAGCTGAGCACATCGGCTCTTTAAACAGGGCTGCTATCCCGAGACAAAACCACCTCTGTTTATCTCTTGTTCTGAAAATTCTATGAGTTTGAATTGGTGCCATTTCCCACCACCACAGAGGTATAATGATCTGTTTTTCTCACTATCTCCTTTCATCACAAAAATATAACGGGAAAGACATATCTGGAATTTGAAGTCAATACTAGAGCTTCCTTTTAAATGACAGCTGGACATTTAGGGAGAATACAGATTGTTATAATTCTGTAATGATACATCAATTACTGACTTCTTGAAAACCTGAAAAGCCAACTTCTGGGCCACAGTGGGGGAACTCGGAAGGGAAAATGTAGAGAACTCTATGGTTGTGGAAGCCCTCCACTGTATTGGTAGCCCCAGCAGCAGGGGCTGATGGGAATTGTAGTCCATGAACATCTGGAGAGCCGCAGGTTGCAGATCTATGGTCTATGGTCTTGTCATGAGTTTCCTGGTGGGAGCAGATGTAGCATCCAGGGGAAATCCATCTGTCTAGTCTACTTGGTTTCACTTCCTTATCTACTTCTGTAAGCTTGCTGGAATGACCTTCTCATGGGAAGGTTCAACCAAGTGTTATCTGAAGCTTTGGGGGTTACAAAGCTATCCCAAGTCTGAGAAGGACCATTGCTGAGTAACAGGAGGCTGGGAGGAAGCATTGGGGTATCCTTTACAGGGATTTTCACGCCTATTTTCAGACTTGACACAGACCATTTCCAAAATACAACTCTTCTGATTCTCTGGTCAATAAATGGATCTCGTTATCAACTGAGTCTGTTTCATTGAGAGACCTAGAGAACACAACAGTTTTCTGGGGAGGTGCGGGCTGCCTTTCCCATTTATTTTAGGACAGTAGTATGTCATGAGAAAAATCCCAAAGTTCATTGCCTAGCTGGGTTCTAGTTGAGCCAGACAACAGGCTATCTCAGTGATGGCGAACCTTTTCTAGACCGAGTGCCCAAATTGCAACCCAAAACCCACTTATTTTTCGCAAAGTGTCAACACGTCACGTCAATTTAACCTGAATACTGAGGTTTTCCTTTAGAAAAATTGGTTGTGCTCCTGGTATGCATGCTACTCGAGTAAGCTTGGTGGTAGTCGGTGGCTTTGTTTTTGAAGCAACCGTTGCAACAGCTTTGAACGGGTGAATCTACAACTCTAGAGGGAGTTTGCATTTCAGAAGCAAGCCCCATTGCCAGCAGCTGAGCTTACTCCCAGGAAAAGGATCACATTTTAGTTCTTTGCATGAAAATCAGTGGGGTTTAACAGTGCTTAACAGGGTTACCTACACTGCTTCCCCAAAACTAGGTCTTAGGTTTAATGCTGTTAATCAAGCCCAGCAGCCCAGGCCAGCCTAGATGTCTCTGCTTGGGGTTATTTCCCATTACGATGAACTCCTGTTTTTTGTAAACACAGAGGAACTCCTGAGTGCCACCTCTGGCACCCGTGCCATAGGTTCGCCATCACTGGGCTATCTCCTCAGCAGATAGGCCATAGCAGAAAAAACTCTGTTCACAGCAACAAGGAAAACTTTCAATTACACATATTGTTGTGGGCAATTTGTTATATGAAAACTCAAGCATGCACGGTTCTTTCTTAAGACAAAGCATAAATTTTTTTTTGGCTCCCCCTGTAAGGCCACGTAAGCCTGTCCGGAGGAGTTTCTCTTTTTGAACTGCCTACTCAAGCATAGCCTCCCTTGCACCCTCCTTCATAATAAGATCATGTCTGAAGAGTTTCAGCTATACAAGCGGAATCCGTGACAGCAAAGAGGGAAATGCTAAGCCGACGAAGAGCTTTTTAAGATGGTGCCTGAAGTTGTGTCAAGCTACATCTGGAAGCGGTCTGCTTTCAACAGCGTCATACGGTTGGACAAAACACGCAGAATGCTGCCTGTCTGTAATTCTTTCCTAGGAGCATGGGGCATGGGCACGAGCATGGCAAAATGGAGCTTCCGGACTATAGGCAATGGAAGATAGAGGGGACTCCCCTACAGGATGTGCAGGACAGGCTGGCCCGGCGGGGTCTCAGGGATCCGTGGCTTCGGTAAGAACATTCCATTTGCTCTCACGCAGCAGCCTGTCTTGCCTAGGCTAAAAGGTTCAAGCACTAGTAGGAACTGTGGTTTTCAGTCTGGGACCACAATCCAGTGAGACACGGACCAGGACTGCTGATCTTGACACCAGCTGTTCCTTCACCTGCACTGGGACAGCTTTTGAAGTTGCCTCCTTTTCAAAATCAGCATGTTAAGAAATTTGCAGGGTATGGGAGGATTTGGACCCTACTGTGTTTGGCTTTTTAAAAATATGTTTGCCCGTGGTTCCTAAGAGCAGCTTGTTTAGTTCAGAGCATTGGGGGAATGAGACCCAGCGTGGTATAGTAGTTAAGAGCAGGGGCACTCTAATCTGGAGAACCGGGTTTGATTCCCCACTCTGCCACTTGAGCTGTGGAGGCTTATCTGGTGAACCAGATTAGCTTGTGCTCTCCAACACGTGCCAGCTGGATGACCTTGGGCTAGTCACAATTCTTTGGAGCTCTCTCAGCCCCACCCATCTCACAGGGTGTTTGTTGTGGATGGGGGAGGGAAAGGAGATTGTAAGCCCCTTTGAGTCTCCTTACAGGAGAGAAAGGATATAAATCCAAGCTCTTCTTCTGCTACTACTGTTTGCCAGTTTGTGATTATGTGGTACCAAATGTTCAGACTTTTTCCATCATTGAATTCCTGTTCGAAGTTCGGTTTTTCTCTGAAGGGGCAGCAAGGACCCATTTTTTATTGTGTGTGTGAACTTCCATAGCTCATGAGTAATTTCATCCTTTTTCTGAAAGGCACATTCTTGAGTTCTTGTTGAAGGATGGCC
Organism: Sphaerodactylus townsendi; assembly: GCF_021028975.2. Lineage (NCBI taxonomy): Eukaryota > Metazoa > Chordata > Lepidosauria > Squamata > Sphaerodactylidae > Sphaerodactylus > Sphaerodactylus townsendi. Next base: position 20,662,717 of record NC_059426.1, on the reverse strand, counting down.
TCCAAACCTGATGGGTTACCTAATGTGTTCAGTTGTTTTTACTCAGCTAGGGATTTTTGTTACAGAATTAACTTCATTAGATGTTTCCCAGGCATCATATTCCAAAACTGTGACTGTCAAATATTTAATATCCCCAAAAATCATGTTCCAGAACAATTGATGTTATTGTGCCAATGCTGGTGGCCCAAGCTGGCCTGAATTCAGCAGATCTCAGAAGCTAGTGAGGATCAGCCCTGGTTGGTATGTGAATGGACGACCACCAAGGAAGTCCAGGGTTGCTATGCGGAGGCAGGCAACGGCAACTCACCTCTTGCCTTGAAAACCCCATGAGAGGTTGCCATAAGTCAGCTATGACTTGTTTATTTATTACATTTGATAAATTGAAATGACAACACTGTACCCTGTCGCCAGTGTTGATACTCTACATACAGATTATTGGCTATGCTTTGTTTCCACACCACTGAAATGGTTTAATTTAACCTGAAAATCCCTGCACATTTTGCAACCTGGTGTTCAGAAATCACTTCCCTTCCCTCACAGTTTTGCAAAATCTGAGATATGCTTGGAAATTCTGCAGAAAACATTAGTATAGCTTCTTGGTGCAAGGAATAGATGGATGGTGACGTTTTCCTTTTAACAGAAGAAAAAAACATTCCAGAATCATTTAATATGGGGATGAGAATATTTCAAACCTTGGGAGCCCATCGAATCAGGATTGGGGTACTCTGTGGGTATTCTGTATTGACACACTTCACTAGGGAAGACTTGTGTAAGGCTAGGAGGGCTGAACTTGTCTCCCTTCAGGAGTCCGGAATTCAGAAAGAAAGTGGAAGTTACTAATACAAGCATCCCTCCTGGATCACCCCCACCCCAATGCTCGCACTACTTAAAGTACTTCCTTATAATAATAATAATAATAATAAACCTTTAATGGCATATATATAAATTATACAATGGAAATTAAAATTGGCTGGTAAAAGAGTTAAAAAAACAAGCACCATGAGAGCTGAAATATTAAGCCACTGAATTGGGATTGAGTCTGCTAAGGATTTGGGAACGTTCAGTGATGACAACACACAAGAATCTAGCAGTTTGTTCGATGGTAGCAGTTGAGTTGCTGTCTAACAAGAACAAAGTTTTGACAGCATCTGTAGTGTTGCCTAGAGCAGCTAAGAGAGGATTAAAGTAGTTCTTTCCTACTCTTTACAGCATTACAGGCAGAGGGCAAATTATAAATAGAAACATGATGGGACGGTTTCTTCAAGCACCAGGATTGCAGGTGCAAGATCCTATCAGAGGGATGATGAAGTTGTGCCTGCTCTGTTGTATCGTCTGGTAGAAGGAAGAACATTGCATCTGGCTAAGGTGACAGTGCCTCTCAGAGTGGGCTCATGTAGAAGATGTAGATAGTTAGCAGGAGTGGGAAAACGAGGCAAAATATGCAGATGGATTGGAGAGCAGGTTTTATTTGCTTGTGCCATCAGTTTCTGGTAGAAGTCCTTCCTTTTAAGAGACCTTGGAGGCTGCTTGCTTAGTTCTGCCTGGAGCAGGTGGCAAAGAACGTTCCTTTTTAGACTAATCCTGATCTCTTGTCCTGCTACGATGGGGAAAAATCTGTTCTATTAATCAGTTCGCTGACGTATGCATTATGTTTTGTACTCCGAGGCCTCGAATGCCAGAGTCTTCTGCCTTCTGTTAATCCTAGCAGTATATTTTTCTATTACAGCGCTGAGCCGTCTGGCCCCCAAGTATGACTTATCCATGTTTCTCTTCAGATAAATGGAATCCCAGGGAAGCTGCTGGATCTGTGGCCTTCAAGTTCTGTATTTAAGGACGCTCGCTTTTGCTCTGCAACTACAGTGGCTGCCTCTGTAGAATTTGTTCATTGATTAGTAGAAATTAGAAGAAAGGTGGCTAAGCTCTAACAGAACCATATCTAATAGAACATTTTTCATCAGCAAAAACATAGTGCCTTCCACATATAGAAGCAAGCCCACAGATTTCCATTAGTCATAGACTTGTTTATTTATTAGAAGGAAGAAGACTCTGGCACTCGAGGCCTCGGAGTACAAAACATAATGCGTACGTCAGTGGTTGGCTTAACAGCACCCTGCCCTGGATGGTGCAGGCTATCCAATATTATTAGATCTTGGAAACTGAGCAGGGGTGGACCCGATTAGTATTTTGATGCGAGATCACTGACGAAGTCCAGAGTCATTTCGCAAAGCCAAACCTTGTACCTTGCTTTGAAAACCCTACGGGGTTGCTGTTAAGTCAGCTGCAATTTGACAGCATTTTCCTCCACTACTGACTTACCAGTGTAGTCCTAAGCAGGCAGTTATTTTGTTTGGTTTTGTTTCACAGCTGATGTGTAGCAGCTCCATAGGATTCCACCCTTTTAAAGTCAGTGGGTTTAGAAAGGGTTAACAGCTTTGCACTGCACTGTTGGCAACTCCCATTAATCAGCTGTCTATGCTTGCTTTATTGCTAGCATTTATGGTGTCTGAATGTCAGGTGCCAAGTGAACTCCATAGACCTTGCTCAAGAAAGGCTGTGGTAATGTCTACCATAGAAGTTTGACTTTAGACAGTCTAAACAAACATTCCTCTGGTAGCATTAAAATTGTGATGGACTGTGCTTTTAAAGACTGCTCCTGAGACTCTCTGATGGTGGAAGCCAGACATGGGAAATTATAGGGTCATATATTATAACACTTTGTGTATGGGGCTATGGGAATTCCAGCTAGAAGCCACAAAATTCATATTTTTGGGGACGAAAACACAGAATAATTTTTCTAACTCCAGGATCCTGCCCTTTTATTTCTGTGAGTCACCAAACAAGCAAATTTCACTGGCAGCATCAAAATATTCATGTAGATTTCAAGAGTGGCTTACAAACACAAGAACAAGTCCCTGAAAAGCGTAGTACAAAAATACACTTCTCTCAAAACAGCAATGGAAGCTATTTTCCTATCTAAAAGAATCAGCGTTACAGGACAGGTGAAGGCCTTCTGTTCACCTGAGCGCCATTTCCAACCTCCCTTGTGGGTGTCCTGGCTGGAAGATCCCCACCAATCTTCCATTTGATCTTCACATTAAAATATCATAGAGTTGGAAGAGACCCCAAGGGCCAATAGGGGAAATGAAAAAAATTGAAGCAGTCTTGGCTCCTAAAAGGGCATCTAATTGTACCGGCTCAAATTAGAAAGAGCTGTTTAAAAAGTCAGTGCTTCTATTTATCTTTTTCTGAGTCTTTGTGTTATTTATTACAGAGCAATGATAACAACCAGTGTGTACATGTCAGCATGCCACAGCAAGGACCCCCAAGTTAGCCGTGGCTACCGCTGACTACAAAGCGGTCATTTAATTTTACATGCTACTATCTACAACCTAGTAATCTAAAAAGAAACATGCACGTCAGGTGCATGAAACAGAGGACTTTAACACATATACACAGAGGTGGGATCCAGCAGGTTCTCACAGGTTCCCGAGAGTAGGTTAGCCACTATTTGTGTGTGTGCCAGAGGGGGCTACCACTGGTGATTTCGCCACGCGATTTTGTCTTAGTTACGCCTCTCCTCCGGCTCCTTCAGCAGTAAGCATGCAGAACTTGAAGCAGTCTAGCAAGTGAGGCGCACTAGTGTGCGTGGCAGCCTGGGCGCCTCGTGCATTCATTTCCTCACTAAGGATCACACATGCGCGAGCGGCTTTAGCGCCCTTGCCACAGCCCCGCCTAGGCCCCACCCCAGAAATGCCTTGACACACCCTTGCGAAGTTCTCGCCTTCAGCCCCATTGGTTCTACACCACTGTTTGAATCCCACCACCATGGGAACCTGTTACTAAAATTTTTGGATCCCACCACTGCATGTACATGCATGGTTTTCCAGGGGGAAGTGTGTATTGTTGATAAGGCGGTACTACATGGGTGTGCAAATGAATATTATCACACTCAGCTGACAAGGGGGATAGAAGTAGCAGTGTGAAGATAGTTTCACAAAGTGGCTGGGTTAGTTGCCAGTAGAAGGGCTAGATTTGAGTCCTTAGAGGCCAACAAGCTTTTCAGGCTACGTGCTTTCGAGAGTCAAAGTGATCTAATGAAAAATTTTGGTCTCCAAGTGCAACTAGGCTCAAATCTAGCATTAATAATGACTTTAAGTTACCTTTAAGAGCACACTGTACAAGATACCTGTTCTTGGCTTTCACTTTCAGGGCGTCGAGCATGCAGGTTAGTGGGTCAAGCTGCAAAATCTGAAATGTGTATCCATCTTTTGTCTTTGATTCCCCTTTAGCAATGAAGCATGGAGGTACTCCGGTGGCTTTGCCAATCCCCCCACTTTAAAGCACGTTATCAGCAGAGGATTCAAATGGGGATTTCTAGCCTTCGTGGTCTCTCTTGGGGTGGAGTATGCGTTTTTCCCTCCAAAGAAAGATGAGGGGCATCACTGAAGATTGGAACACCCGTCTTTTCTTTTCCTTTTGTAAATTATAAGCGTTGTGTTCTGACATAGCACGGTGCACATTAAAAACACCTATGAGACATAAATATCGGTGTGCTGTCTTTCTTCGAGCGGCCGGAGGGGTTTGACGTTCATCAGAAGAGCCTCTGATGAGCAGAGCAAGATGGACCCGACTTTGGATTACTTCTGTTGCGTTTTATTGAACCAGGAGAAGAACGAGGAGGCTGATTTACAACCCCATCGAAAAAAGGGGGGGCAAATTCACCAGTGGGAGTGGCGTGAGATCGCGCCAGCAGATTTGCCCTCCCCGGGGCACTTGCCCCAGCGGAGGGGTGAATCCATCAGCAGTCAACCACTGTAGCCCTCCCTGGCTGCGGGACACCACGTTGGATGCCGCAGCATCGTCCCTGCACTGCCGCCAGCACAGCAGGGGTGGGCTAGGGAGGGGCCGATGTTGATCAGCTTCCTTGCAGCCATTGCTCCCGTTGGGCCAGGGGCCGGGGCTTTGGACTTAATGCCACCGAAGGGGTGACATAAGTCCACTAAGCCTAATGGGGGCTTCCCAGCAGCCAGGCGGCATTTGTGCATTTTTGGCCTCCTCATGCCGCTGGGAAGTCTTCTTGGGGGTGGCAGGCCAGCGTGGGGCTGTCCGACAGGTTTCTTACTTGCAGTACTGCCCCAAAGTCTCTTGTCCCTGGTAGCTTTTCAGGTGGCCACTGTAACATTTAATGGTTCCTGCCCCAATGTGCTGGCCCACAGATGTGTCTCCCAGGTAAACGTTCTGCACAGTAGCAAGGACTTCCAACCCCCAAATGAAATTTTCTCTCCTCTGCCCTCCTATGGGACCATGAAATGTTTTCTGAAATCCTGTTGTTGGGAGGGAACCCTAGGATTTGAGGGGGGGACATTTTGGGCTGCCACGAGAGGGGGAAAGGCAAGCAAATAATGCTCTTTGAAACAGAAATCCTTGAGCCTGGGGCCAATATTAACCTGAATCCAATCCTAAGTGTACAGAAGCCGCGTGGATTTTGTGCTGGTGTCGGGCTGCTGCCCAGGGCAGAAACCTTTCAAATACTTTCTTCCTGGATGATAGTTTTGCCAGAGGGGATGCATGAAGTCTGAACTGGCCTTGAATCTTATTGAAGTTATTCAGAATTGTAGGTCTCTTGTCTGCCTTCCTTCCCCTTCCTTCTTGGTCCATGAAAAATTCAAAAGTCTTTTATCTTTTAAGAAAGTTGGATGCTTTCCAGTAAAGCAGCTTTTTACTGTCTCCCTGCTTTTCCATCCCAAAATAATGTGAAGTTCATTCATTGGGCAGATCCGCGTGGTCAACATGCTTGGCAAAAACAGATATATGTGTGTTCAACGTGCTTGACAAAGAAATATTTGGTCCCTGGGAATGTGATCTTCTCGTTGTGACGTAGTGGCAAAGTGTCAGGCTAAGATCTGGGAAACCCAGATTCAAATCCTCACTCTGCCGTCAAAGCTCGTCTTAGTGACCTTGGCACTCACTATCCCTCACGCTAGCCTATCTTACAGGGTTGTTGTGAGGATAAAATGGGGGAGACAAGAATGACGTAAGCCTCTTTGGGTCCCCCATTGATGAGAATGGGATATAAATAGAGTAAATAACAAGTAATAACAATTATTAGGGGCCCCTTTATCTGTCGCCCCTTGACCTCACAAGAGCTTGGCTAACTTCAGGATCAAAGAAGAGGCGACTCTGCCTTTTGTTTACAAATGATTTACTTCTGGTCAGGCAGATAACATCACTCCTGCTATGTCGAGCCCTTGTTCTGCATATCATGGCCTTCTCATTTTTTTTCCTGCTTGCACACCAACCAACCTGGCATTCCCCTCTGCCTACCTTTTATTCCTCTCAGCAGGGTCCCTCCCCGCTTCCCAGCCTCCCCTCTTCTGCTCCAGCCTCACCCCAAGCTGGCTCAGGTGGCCTATCTGCTTGGTGTTAGGTCCTGGCAGCCTGGCATTGGCCTTTCAGCTCCTCCCCCCCCCCCCTTGCTTGGTTGGGGCAGTTCTGACTTCACCCTTCTCCATGGAACTGCTGAGGCTTGCTGCTGCCGCTTCTGCTGCTGCTCAGACCCTCCTATTAGTTCTCTGAAGTTTCTCCTGGCTTCTGGCCTCCTGGAGGTCCCTATTCTTGTTAGTAAGTCCAAGGGTGGAGTGGCCATTTGGGGTTGTTCTGTGGTCCTTGTCGGGCATCTGCAACAGGAAGGAGGGGGCTGTCGGGGAGGTAGTCCCTGGACAATAATCGATCATGAACATGCAACAGGGATGCCCTATACCTGACAGCCCTTGACTTGATTGAAGTTTACCTTCTTTCCCACCATGTGTTAGAACAGGAGTATAGTTATGTCAAGACCCCACTGAGACCTGTTAACATCTCAGCTGTTTCCTGGTTCATGCCATGAGGCTATGGGGTAGGCTGGAAGCAGGTGGCAATCTGTGTACCTCTGGGTTGTTTTCGTTTGCTTTAGACGCATTAGACGCATAGTAACCTTTGCTTTAGACGCATAGTAACCTTTGGGCCAGCCAGCACCTGCCTTGCTCTGGTGTGGCCTTGGAGACTTTGCACTGCTTGAGAATGTTGTTGGTGATTTCACACTGCTGGGATACTGAGGATTGGGGCTGGAGGGAGGTTTGAGGAAGAGAGATTAAACAAGAAATATTGTAGCAGAACTCAGTTTCAACAAAGCCTGCTTGCATGCTGTTCGTAATATCCAGAAAATAAACCAATTTCTGAACTCAAGAGTCCAGTTATTGCAGAGGTTGACAGAAGCTGACAAGTTCAAGATGCTAATTCCTTTAGATGTAGCATTATAACGTCGGTTTCCTAGAGAAGAGCTTAGAAGGGATGTCATATGAAGTACCATTTTGCATTTATTAGTCACTCAGAGGAGGAATGAACACTCCTGGATCAAAGCTGTTTTTGTGAAGTTAACTAAGAAGGATTTAGGGTGCTTAGAATATAATTACGCTGACACACACTCTGGGTCTTTTGATGGGAATGGCAGAGTCAGAGCCGGAGCCAGCGTGGAACAGTCATCTGCGTGTTCCACTAGGTTCTCAAATCACCACTTGGCCTGGGTTCAAGTTGCCACTTGAGCTAGTCGTTCACAGGTGATGGTTGTGAGGATAAAATGGAGGAGGGGGGGGATGAATCATGGGTTTGAGTCCCGCTGGGAGGGGAAACAAGGTATAAATAAGTAAGCTAAATCACTGAAACAAATACCTGAACTGCTGATAGGTATGATCTTAACCAATGGACAACAAGGGCACCTGCCCCAAGCCCCTTTTCAGGGGGGTGACTACCTGTGCCCACAACCAAGGGGCCGCCCGCTCAACAGCAGTGACTGTTTGTCTTGCTCCCCCTGAGGCTCAGGTTGGTGGCTGCTGCCCACCTCACAGGGAGTGAGGGCCACCTCTTGCTTGAACTCCAGTGGCAGGGAGTAGATGCAACAGGGGGCCCCTTCCTACAGTTCTGATCAGGCTGCAGACTCACTGACCTAGCCCTGTTAACCTCCTCTTACAGTGGGGGACCCACTTGCTTTATCTTAATCCAGTGGTTCTCAACCTTCCTAATGCTGTGACCCTTTAATACAGTTCCTCATGCTCCACCTGTGACCCTTTAATACAGTTCCTTATGTTGTGGTGACCCCCAACCCTAACATTTATCCATTTTACAGATGGAGAACACCGATGCAGATAATCTTAGGCGACCCCTGTGGAAGGGTCGTTCGACCACCAAAGGGGGCCCGACCCACAGGTTGAGAACCACTGTCTTAATCCTATGCATTGGAATAGGAAAATGGCAAATGAAGCAAGGAACAGGAACTGCCTGCTGTGGTGGGCGGCTGTTTGACCTGCAAAGAGAAGGACGGGTGGGATAAAGCATCGTTTGAAACATGTTTCTTAAGCTTCTGGCTGTCTCAACACCAAAGTACATTAAATCAGCATGTGTCCATTGAGGGGTTTTTTATCCTGCGCTTCTTTCAAGCGGCTCACAGCAGTAGGTACTTTGTTCTTCCTCAATTTTAGTCACATAATGGCCCAACAAAGTAGGTTAGGCCAACAAAGTGTGACAGGCACAAGAGGTTTCAGTCTGAGGGAATCTGTATGTGGGTCTTGCCAAACCTAATTAAACATTCTAACCCAGGGATCCCAAGTGTGGTGCCCATAGGCACTGGGGCACCTGCTGACATTTTTTCCAGGTTTCCTCCAAGTGTTTTCAGGAAGTTGTTGGGCTCCTGACCAGCATGGCTTCAGATTGGTCACTCATTAGCGATCTGACAGGCTGCACAAGCTAAATTAATGTTATTTCTGTTACAGCTGCCATGACAGTGCTTGTTTTATTCTTTCACTTGTCTTTCCCCGTGGATTTTGAAAATTATCCCTAGTCTCCCCTGCACGTGGACTTCCTGTGTGTGTGTGTGGCTCCACCCGCTGCAGTAGCCATTTTGTTATTGTTCTCACCACCCTGTGTCAGATTTTGGAAGATGCTTCAGGCTCAAAAACATTGGGGACCCCTGCTCTAATCATTACACTACACAATGTAACGAGCTATTTCACATATTCTGAAGAACCACTTTACATACACAAGGCATCTAAGACAGGCCAAGCGTATGCTCAGTACGGTGCTGCAGGCAATACTGCATACGATGCAGTAGACATTACATATTTGTCCCACTCAGTGTTCACATTTTTATATACTCATAAAAACGAAGTATGAATTCTCTGGCAGCATTTTGCCCTCTAGGTTCAGGTAGAATTTATGTCCCATTGATTTCAGTTTGGGGAAGGTGCTAAAATTCCCACATGGAAAGAAAATTGGATGTAAAAGTGCCTGATTTGGTGGAACGTTATGCCAATTTTCGCAGAGAATAGAAGTCCTTCAGACAGACTGGAAGACAAGCAAAGACATTCTCAAAAGGTTGGCTGTATTCGGTATCCAACCTTTGTTGTAGCTGGTGAGATTTTCTCTGTGTTCAAAGGAGGCAAACCGAATATGTTCCTTTTCTCCATGCTGACCGGCCATGGGGGTTTCAGAAGAGGCGGACTGGGTGATGATCTCCTTTCAACCCAGGACACAAATTCTGAATCTCAGCACAAGATTGGCACTGGTTGGAAAGAAGTACATTTTGTCTTTCCCGTTTACCGTATCTGCCTGAGTCTCCTCTACTTATAATATTTTCCCTTTCAAGCATTCCATTTTTATCTGCCACGCTCTCCTACAAAAGCAAAACAGAAATTTCGTGCTTAATGCTTCCTACAAACAAAGCTTGCATGCAGAGTTCTAGGCTCCAGTATATATTTGCATTCAGTTTCTATTCCTGGATCGACCGAGGCCAAAGTTAAACTACGGATGTTGCTCTTATCTCAGGCATAAAAGAAGCCAGGGTAATTTTTCTTCAATTGTGTGTACTGAATGGTGAAGGGCACAGAAGAAGTTAGGGCTACTTGTGCTACTTTTAGGAATAATCTTAAAACTTAGGGATGAGCTAACAGCGCTGCTTCCATTCTGTGGTTTTGTGACTTGAGTTCTTTTTTAGTTGTATGTTATCCAGAAAAGAATGATTTGGAAAATCATGAGTAGCTCACAAAAGAGATGTTATAAAATTGTTTTCCAATTTTTATCAGTGTTTTTCCCCAAAAAAGAAAGAGCCTCGGATACCTTCTTTGTTAGTCAACGAATGGGATGGGATTGTGGGTGTTCTTTTTCCTAGAACTGGGCATGAATGTTTGGGGTGAGGAATTAAAATCCCACTCAAATGGGGGCGGGGGGAACCCAAAATTGGGCTCACAAAAGCAAGACTGGGCTCTGAACTTAAGGCAGACTTTGCCTGTTTTCATGATCTAAATACTGAAATAAAATATGTATATTTTATACAGCTATAATTTAGACAACCTTCATCAGGTCTGACACTGGACCAGATTGTATTACTATTTATTTACTTCATTTAAACTCCTCCCCTTTCTCCCTAATGGGAACCCAAAGTGGCTTACGTTATTCTCCTCTCCACATTTTTATCCTCAGAATGACTCTGCAAGGTATATTAGGCTGAGCGTGTGTGACTGAGGCTAAGGTCTTCTGTGGCAGCAGTCTTCTGTGGCAGAGTTGGGACTCGAACTCAGGTCTTCTAGATCCTAGTCTAACTATAATACCACACTGGCTGTCCAATTATTGATTTTATGCATTTTTAAAATCCTGCCCTATTTCCAAATGTCTCAGATAACTGAAGGAGAGGTCAAGCATGGCTTCACAAAATAGCAGTGGTTAACTCGGCCAGTTACCTAATACGGAAGTTGAAGAGGCAGGGATAGAGTTTAGGTTGTCCTACAAGCAAAAATTTACAAGAGCTGGTATTGGTCAGTGACTGAGCATGAGCCAGGAACTCCCTGGTTTGGAGACACCAACTTAACTACGTAATAAACTACCAGCCTTACTTAAGATAATGGATAAAATACTGATCTACCTTACAGGGCCGTTGTAAATTATATTAAGACTGTACATTAAGTTCTCTGACCACTTAAAATACTCGGGTTTTAAGGGCCAAGAAAAAAACCATCTCTTGTGGTTTTATAATATTTAAGATACTTTTATTCTGACATACTCTTGTTTTTATTGAATTGCTCCTGGTTGGATTTAAGTGGTTTTAGCAAGGGTTTTAATTTTTATGGCTGCGTTTGTACCAAAAGGCATAGTAAAAGTTTCTTAAATACGATCCAGAACATTGCTTTTTAAGAATATTCTCAGTTAAGGTTGTGTTGAAGGATGGTTAATGAAGCAAGGCAGTTTTAGATTAAACAGATCAAATTCTACATGAAATGTGGGGATTCCACTGAAGGTGCACATAATGCTCCTTTTTAGAGAGTTTTTGTTCTTTTTAAATTTGAAAATAGCGAAGGTTTTTAATAGTTTCTCCTGACAGCACTTCCCAGCTGAGATACCGAGATCCCTGTTTATCTGTAGCGGTTGCTGCGGCGAAGACTGTCTTACAAATTAAAGCAGCCCTCATCAAACAGGAACGTGATCATTTTACAGATCAGGGCTTGCGAACACTGATAGCCACAGGGATCTACAGAACTCCGCATGTTCAGAAAAGAACACGACAACAGAAGAGTGTAAAAATAGAGCAGACAAATCACTCAGAGGCAAACAGCGAGCTTAAGCAGAAGGCTTTAATATTGGCTATTATCTGTAGATAGGGATTTAATCTATCTTTTTTAATTAAAAAAAACCCCTACAACTAGCTAATCTCCCCAGGTGAGGGGTCTATGATTTATTTTTTTCAAAACCTCTGTACACATACTGGAGCTAACTTTTTCCTGCAGTAATGCGCCTTCCTCCCACTTAAGTGCTCTTAATACATTTAATACATTTTGTCCAGATGACCGACCTAAAATGGCTAAAATTAGATTTCTTCACCTGCAGGCATAATATTCAACTCTATTTTCGTTGGAGGAAACTATTCTTTCTGAAAAGCTGAGCAATTAACATTAATGTTTGTCTTCAGCTTTGAATCTCTCCAGTTTTTCAAGCTCAGAGATCACTATTGTATGGTCATTTGGCATATTTTATTAAAAGGGAAGAAAATAATCGGACTCCAACCTAAGAGAAACTGGCTCCCATGAGCTACAGCTGGGGTCCCCAACCTTTTAAATCCTGTGGGCACCTTGGGAGCTCTGACATAGCACTGTGGGTGCAGCAACAAAATGGTTGCTGCAGGAAGTGGAGACAGCAAAGCCCCTTCCCCCGCCCCCAAAACTCCCCAGCTGGACCCGCCGAGGGCCTGGCAAGTCCCTCCCTCCGCCTCTGTGGGCCCGTCAAGCCCCTTTCCCCCTCTACAGCCCCACTGAAGCCTGTTGCAGAGGGAGATGCTTCCTCTATGACCCTTTGCTAGGGCCCATTGCATCTCCCCCGCAATTAGCTTCGCTGCTAGTGTGCCATAAACCACCATGTTCAGAGGAAGTGAATCTAAGGCGGATTCCACATGGGCCAAAAACAGCGGTGTGAAAACAGTGTGACAATGATATAAAATGGCGTAAAACAGTGTAAAAAAACGTTTTCACAACGCTGTTTTTGGCCCATGTGGAATCCCCCTAAACCCATGGTGGCGAACCTATGGCACTCCAGATGTTCATGGACTACATGTCCCATCAACCCCTGCCAGCATGGCCAATTGTCCATGCTGGCAGGGGCTGATGGGAATTGTAGTTCATGAACATCTGGAGTGCCATAGGTTGGCCACCACTGCCCTAAATTATACTAAGTGGCACCCAGAAGCTGTGGAACCTGGAGGGGGGAACATAAAGTGAAGGGAAAGTCTGCCATTGCCTCAGATGGGGCTTGTTCACCTTGTGAAGAAAAAGAACCCAGTATAGGTAGATAGGGTTTTAGGGGCCAATAAAGAAGAGAGGAGGGGCCAATAAAGGAGGAGGAGGAGGAGAAGCAGAGTTGGATTTATATCCCCCCCTCCTGTAAGGAGACTTAAAGGGGCTGACAATCTCCTTTCCCTTCCCCCCCCCCTTCCCCCCTCCAAACAAACACCCTGTGAGGTACGTGGGGCTAAGAGAGCTCAGAAGAACTATGACTAGTGCAAGGTCACCCAGCTGGCATGTGCTGGAGTGCACGAGCTAATCTTAGTTCCTCCGATAAGCCTCCACAGCTCAAACGGCAAATCGGGGAACCAAACCCAGTTCCTCCAGATTAGAGTACACCTGCTCTTAACCACTACGCCACTGCTGCTCCTGCATGAGTATCCTGTGTTTCCTGAGGGAAATACAAGGTTGGAGCCTTGAGAGTAATGTTCCAAGAGACAAGCTAACACTACTTCAATAGGCTGGAATTATTAGGCTTAAGGAGAAATTCCAACTGAAATGTCTCTCTTTCTCTGTGACAAAACACCTGGTCAATTCAGCAAAGCTGTGGGTTTATGAAATTCTAACCAATTTAAAGCAGAGTTACAAACACCAGCATCCTTTACAACATGCTTGCGAGCTTTCCAGTTGTATTTGCCTGCTGGCCACTTTTGGAAACAAAATGCCGGTCTAGATAGCTTTGGTTCCGATCCATCATGTGCTTCGATTTGAAGAAAATAATTTGAGGTATGACTTTAAGCAAGCCATAAAGGCTGAGAGGAACCTCAGGGGGATGTGTTGTCAATTAAAATAGTGCAGCTGCTGCACAAAAAGACTTTACCAAAAAATCACCACAGGAACTGGACTGCCAGCTTACCCCAAAATAAATTGGCTTTACACGGACGTTGGATGCAGTGACTTCAAGAGGAAAGAACTTACCCAACATACAGTCTAAATACATAACTAACTGATACACATGGCTTCCCTGATAGAACTTTGGAATACAGGAACAGTTAATAATTACTCATATGTGTAAATATTAGCAAGTTCAGTGTTGCATGCTACAAATGTTTCGAAAGGTGAGTAAATTGTGGAAGAAAATGTATACGTGCAAGATGAGGCTGCTATTTCTGTGCAGCCCAGTTTTATGGATGCTGACTCTTTTTGACCCCTGTGTTCTATGGGACGCATTTCTACAGGAGTGTCAAGAGATCCTATGGAAATGGGTTAAGGCTTGACCCCTCATTGTTCAGAAGGCAGAACCAGACAAATGATTGATAGGAGAAGAATCCCCAGCCTAAAGAATCTTAAACAGGTAAACAGAGGTATCAAACTTCACCATCATCTCTACAAGATAAACGTAGGCTTTCATAGTGCAATCCTAAACAGATTACACACCTTTCCAAGCCCCTAGTCTGCAATGGACACAGTAACTCTGTTTAGGATTGCCCTGTTAGGCCCAGGAAGCAAACACCAACAGTGTTGGCACTTGAAGAAGAGGTGAAATTGACAACCTTCCTAGACTTAACATCTGTGGGTGTAATTACAGGTTAAATTGGTAGCTGTTTGCTTTTCAAAAAGGTTGCACATGGTCTTTCATCCTTATTATCCCCTTGTTATGTATTTTATTACCTTAGATTTAACTTGTTATTTGTATTTGATATCATAACTGGATTTACTTTTGCAAACCACCCCAAGTCTTTTTTTTAGTAGAAAAGCAGGATGTGATGTAATAAAAGTATTTCTTTATGTCATTTATATCCCGTCTTGCTCCTCAGTGATGATCCAGAGCAGCTTATATCATCGTCCTTTCTTCCTGTTTATCCT
>NC_059426.1:20616577-20647970 GCF_021028975.2 Sphaerodactylus townsendi | reverse complement strand
GCTCTCACTCTTCTTTCCCAGTGTATTGTTTAAATCACCCCTCTTCTTCCTGCACTTGGACTTTTCTGGGTGTGTCTATGTGTGGTTCCACTTCCCATATCAGCCATTTTGTGATTATGCCCAGTGCCCACCATCCAGTGTTAGAATCCCAAAGGTTCCCACAGGTTCAAAAGGGCCCCTAATATATATACTAATAATAATTTCTAAGAAAAATGCAAAATATTACAAATCGATCTAAACCTTGTCGGACAGAAAGATAGACCCTCAGTGTTGAATTAATCCACAGCCGCTTCTGGGACCTTCTTTGTATTGCAAGGAGCTGGTAGCCATCTTGGGGGGCGGGGAGGAAAATTGATGACATTGGAAGGTTTGAGTTTTGAAAAATTAAAAGGTGGCGATCTAATCTAACTCAAAAGGTGGTAATCTAAAACTCAAAAGATGGTAATCAATTTTCCATTTTATGCATAGCCCATTTATTAAAAGGAGAATTTTGGTATATAATTTGATTAGATTTCATATGGATTTTTTCCACTAATGATTTTTTCAAGTTAAGGTCATTGCAGGGCACTGACTTCTTCAAGACTTCCTAATTACATATTTTTTAAAAAACGGGAGTGATGTGATATGTGATCTACTACTACCTCAGATTAAAAATTATTTTTTCCAGGAGCTGTGTTTTTCCCCCTCAAACCACATCAGTTTGACACAACTGACTACTCTCTTCTGATCTATTGTAATCCCCTTTGGGCATTCAGATGTTCAAAAAAAATGTTGCACATGTTTGCCAGTGTAAACGCAATGGACATTTAGATGGTTTTATTTGTCCGAAGTTGATTTCAGTGATGCAACCACAAAGAGGTCTCAGCTTGTGAGAAATCACATGCTAAAATCGCTAATGAATTGGCAAGATCTCCTTTAAAGGACAACCCCTAGTGTACATCATCGGCCTTCCTTGCAAAAATGTTAGTTTCCAACAGTTCCCCCCCCCCATTAAAAAGGAGTACATCAGCCCACATAATAAAACCAGTCGATCCTTACCTTTCTGCCATTCACAAAAAATATCAGCTCATCTGACTGTGGTGAACAAGCCATTCTGCCAGTAGAAACCACAATAGGAAAACTGTTAAGAAGTCAGAATGTCAGCAGGAAAGTCAATTTCATCACTTGCGTGCAACACAGAAATAATTCTTGGGTTTCCCAAGAACTAAGATATAGGAGAAACCTCTGGGGTGGAGCCAGGGTGCTTCAGGCATATTTAGAACTGTTATGAAAGAATTTAAGCCTTATTAATGTTCTAAAGATTTTTAACAAGTTGCTTTTGCCTCTCTCCTCCCCTGTCTCCCAGACCTCATTGACTCACGGTTCTTCTGAAGCTAATCTGACTCATGACCCTTTTGGGTAGAGACTGTGGTTGAGCGGTAGAATATCTGCTCCATGTTCAAAATTGTTTCAGGGTCATCTCCCAGCATCTCCAGTTAAGCACTGGTCCTTAAGTGATGTGGAAGACCTCCTGAGACCCCAAAGAACCACTAACAGTCTGAGACAATGTGGCATTGATGGACCAAGGGCATTCAGTATAAGGTAGCTTCATGCATGGACAGACTCTACTCCTGAATATTCATAAATCATGGTATCAATGTCACTTCTTTCCCTCTGTGGTTCCTTCGCCCAGGATAGCGCTGGGGCAGATCTCATACCATTTTCATGTGAGATTAAAAAGTGCCCTTGATGTGGTTTTGTGCTGTTTGTGCTTATGTACAAATGTAGCGGATGCATATAAAAGAGGAAAAACCCTAATTTCATGATTAGGCTTCTGCAATTGGCTCTACACAGAACTACCCAGTCTATTTCAGAAGCTCCAACATGTCCAGAATGCGGCAGCAAGGGTTCTTACGGGATGCACATACATACTATGCTCTGCAGTGGTGGGATCCAAAAATTTTAGGAACAGGTTCCCATGGTGGTGGGATTCAAACTGTGGCGTAGCGCCAATGGGGCTGGGTGGGGCACGACGGGGGTGTGGCTGGGCATTCCGGGGGCGGGGCATTCCTGGGAGGGGCTGTGGCAAGGACGCAGCCGCTGCGCCAGTCCTTGGGCAGGAAACGAATGCATGCAGGCACAGGCTGCCATGCACGCCGGTGCACCTCCTGCTAGACTGCTTCAAGTTCTGCGCGCTATTGCTGAGAGGAGGGACGTGACTAAGGCAAAAATCACCTGGCAAAATCACCAATTAGTAACCCCCTCTCGGCACACACAAATAATTAGTATCCTACTCTCGGGAACCTGTGAGAACCTGCTGGATCCCACCTCGGATGCTCTGTCAGCTGCACTGGCTACAGGTGGAGCACTGAATTAGATTCAAGGTCCTTGTCTTAACACACAAAGCTCTAAATGATCTGGTACCATCTCAGTACAGAGGCACAACTCAGTGGCCAAGATGATCCACTGGAATTTATGCAAGAACTACAACATTAGAACAGCTGAAAACTGGTGGGAACATTGTCCAGAGAAAGTCATGGAAAATGAGAAGGTCAAGATCTTGTGGGATTTTCAAATCCAAATGGATAAAGTATTGGCACATAGTACACTGGATATCACAGTGAGTGAGGACAAGAAAGTGACCATCATCAACATAGTGATACCTGGTGACAGCAGGGTTGTTGAAAAAGAACACGAGAAGGTGACTAAATACCACAATTTGAAAATTGAGATTCAGCTATTATGGCACAAACCAGCTGAGGTTGTTCCAGTGGGGATTGGTACTCTAGGTGCCATTCTGAAAATATCTTCAAATTGACAAAATCAACATCTGTCAGATTCAAAAGGCAGCCCTGCTGGGATCCGCACAAATACTAACTAAGCCAATACATTACACTTTCCTAGGCCTCTGGGTGAGACTCGAATTGTAATGAAAAACCAACAACCAGCTAAAGAACTGGCAGCTATGACATTAAAAAAAATTAATACTGATGGGACCTGAATTGGTGGGAACAAGTCAAGAAAAGGACCTGAGAGCTGTGGTTTTCACTGAAAATGTTGACTCAAAAAATGAAAATCATAGTTCAAATCCCGAATATAACACAGTAACAGAAGTAATCTCATTTTTCACTCATGAAAGGATTTGTAGAATCTTCTGGGGAAACAGGTTCATAAATCTATAATTCTTTCAGTGCTCTTGATCTTTCCACGTTGGCCTCTTGAAGATCTGAAAAGATAATAAATCTTAACACCTGCTTTTCAGGTGTTAAATTACTATGTATATTAAAGGCATCTATGATAAACCACACTAATCTCCTTTGATGAGTTGTAAAATATCTTACAAAAAACAAAACGTGCTGCACCAGCTGCTGTTTAACATCTTATACTGAACTAGCGGGGCCCGGCCACGCGTTGCTGTGGCTTATTGTGGTGAAATGGGAAAGGAACAGTAGCAGCAAATCAACAGCAGAGGCCAGCAGTACGTGCTCATGCAAACATGCAGCCTGATACTGTGCAATGTCATTGATGTGTGTGTCCGCATTCCTTGGGGGGAAATGGAAAGGCACCCCTCCCACACATCTAGGCTGGCTGGTCATGATCCTTGACGTGGGAGTAAGTTTGGTTGGTGGCAATGGGTGTCGCTTCTGAGGAAAGAAGAAGAGAAGAGTTTGGATTTATATCCCCCCTTTCTCTCCTGTAGGAGACTCAAGGGGGCTTAAAATGTCCTTGCCCTTCCCCCTCACAACAAAAACCCTCTGAGGGGCATGATGCAGCCATTCAAAGTATGTCACGGTTGCTGTACCGAACTTACTCCTGAGTAATGCATGCCTGGTTTTTTTAACTGTAACCGCAGTATTCAGGGAATCTAGGGTGCCTGGCCCCTCCCTCTCGTCCCTTGCATGTCGCCCCTCCCTCTCTTCCCTCCCTCACTTCTCTGCACTTGCATGCCCCTCCCCCTCCCTCCCTCCCCTTTCCCTCTGCTAGGGTGGGTGGGTCATATCAAGATGCTGGGCCCCCTGCCTCCCCTCCCTTGCATGCCACCCCTCATTCTCTCCCCTCTCTCACTTCTCTTCCCTTGCATGCCTCCCCCTTTGTCCCTTTCCCTCCCTCTCTTCCCTTGCATGCCACCCCTCCCTCCCTCCCTTACCTGGGCCAGGTGTGAAATTTCAGGTATGTGAACATCTAAAAACACTCTCGCCTGGCTGACTATAGTGGCTGGGAATTTTCAGAGGAATTGGCCCAGCAGTTACTGAGGTATACTGTCATCAACAAAAACACTGTTAGCTTTTTATATATATAGATATGTATAAACTCATGACATAACCAAAAACAAGTGCAAGCTACAAGTGCAATAATCCTATCTATTAAAGTGCTCTATAACATTAAAACAATCAAGACATCCTGAAATGTAACGCAGAAAATGCCAGAAACAGTAGAAACGTCCTGCAAGGTAGCGCAGAAAGTGTCAACGATAATTGAATGAAAATAGTTCAATGGAAATAGTTTCCTTGCATCGTGCGATCTTCCTCGCTACTGAGTTCTCACAAAGAAGAGAAGATGACCGGGATACGTGATTTTCGAACTTCGTCTTCATCAGCTATAGAAG
Organism: Sphaerodactylus townsendi; assembly: GCF_021028975.2. Classification (NCBI taxonomy): domain Eukaryota; kingdom Metazoa; phylum Chordata; class Lepidosauria; order Squamata; family Sphaerodactylidae; genus Sphaerodactylus; species Sphaerodactylus townsendi. The sequence goes on along the minus strand of NC_059426.1, from coordinate 20,643,385 downwards.
CTCCTATTTTTAATCATGCCTCTTCATGCCTTCAGAGTGATCCAGTCACATCTCTTATATTCCCCTTCTAGGCTAATTCAAGCAGAATTACAAAGAAAATTGGTGCTAGAAATACTAGTTTTGTTCATGCTTTGCACTGTTCTCTCATGGGGAAGGTCCAATACATTTTGGTGATGCCCAAAGGCGGTCAGGAAAGGGTTAATTTCTGAGTTCATACAACAGAAATCTGGATGAAAACTCTTGAAAGCAGGAGGCAAGGAGTAAGTCCACCCTGTAGCTCCAGCTGTGGAACTTTTAAACAAACTTTTAAACAACTTTTAAACTTTTTCACCAATAGGCAACTTTACATCAAGATGCTGGAGGCTGGAGGCTGGAGTGCGGGGACTAATAAAGAGAGATTCCAGGAGGCGCTGAAATTTTTAATTACTCCATACATCTATATGCATAGTAGTAGTAGTAAAATTACTACTATCCATATGCATAGTAGTAAAATTGTTTTTTTATTGCTGTAGACCGTTACAATCTAAAACACATAAAAGATGTATAAAGTATCAAGTATACATAATTGCAGGCCTACATATTTAATAATATAATCAATTAGATACAAGAAACGAATCCGTAGATTTGTTTCTCTCTTTGGATGGAATTCTGGTCCATGTCTTCCTGGCTGCCAAAGCAAAAAGTGGCACGGTCGGTCAGGTCAGAATGGAGAAAGGACAATTTTTCTAAGTCTGAGAAATGTTTTAAGTACATCAGTATCCTTGTGAGAAATTTGGTTCTAGGATCTAAATTAAGAGAACAAGATAGAATATAATGCAATAAGTCCTTGGGTATGGGTACTCCACATATACAGAGTCAAGAGGCCAGTGGTAAGAACATAAAAACATAAGAATAAGCCAGCTGGATCAGACCAGAGTCCATCTAGTCCAGCTCTCTGCTACTCGCAGTGGCCCACCAGGTGCCTTTGGGAGCTCACATGCAGGATGTGAAAGCAATGGCCTGCTGCTGCTGCTGCTGCTGCTGCTGCTCCTGAGTGCTTGGTCTGCTAAGGCATTTGCAATCTCAGATCAAGGAGGATCAAGATTGGTAGCCATAGATCGACTTCTCCTCCATAAATCTGTCCAAGCCCCTTTTAAAGCTATCCAGGTTAGTGGCCATCACCACCTCCTGTGGCAGCATATTCCAAACACCAATCACACGTTGCGTGAAAAGATGTTTCCTTTTATTAGTCCTAATTTGGGGGCCGGGATGGTTGCTGGGGGGGGGGGAGGTGGGGAGGCAGAAGGGCTTCTGTGGGCTAGGGTGGTTGTTGGGGGTGGGGGATGGGGGAGGACTTCTGCAGCTTGTGGATCAGCTCATTCACAGGCTGTGGTGGTTGTTGGGCATGGCGGGGGGTGGGGGAGCAGGAGGCAGGAGGGCTTCTGTGGTTCCCACAGCTCCAGGGAGGGAATGAAATGTCCCCCACCAATGAGCACTTTGTGAGCTCTGCTCCTCCATTGGTGGAGGGTTCATTGTCGGGACCTTCAATCCCTTATATTATTATAACTAAGATAAGGAGTTCTAGCTGTGAGGTGGACTCTACCTACTCACAGAACGCTTCCAGGCACTTCCCTTGATGGCTCCCCACATCATCAACACCATCAAGGGGATGGGCCCATCCATGTGGGGGGCCCTGTGCCGGCAGCCTGGGCAAGGGGCCAACACCACTCATTACAGCGAAAGGTCCCAACAGATTCCCATTCTACACCAGATACTGTGCCAGGAGCAGAGCTGCCATCTCACAATCTGGAGCGATGGATCACCTCCCCCAGTGGACTCAGGTGACCCCAGCAACTGTAGCCTAAGGCCCCATTGACCTTGCTTGCACAGCCTGCACAGCAATTTCAGCCACCCCTGTGGTGTAATGTGCTCTGCATCCACAACCTATTGACTTGGCCATCTGTCACATTCACCTCCTGCCAGTCCTGTACAGAGGATCAGCATTCTTCAGCTGTTAGACAGCACCTGCCTGGACCATTTCCAGCGAGACTGAGACGCCATGTAAGCGATGGTGGGATTCTAAAACTGCAGAGGTGGCTGATAGAGGGGGTGCTCACAAGACAGGATTCGCTGCTGTCTGTGGCTTCCCTGGCTGTTGGAGGGTATGAGTGCCTGGGAGACGCTTGAGTATGGTGGGCACACCCCCGGAAAAGGGTATTCCACCCCCCCCCCCCGACTGACCTCTCCTTCCAAAATGTAGATTCGGAGAAACCGCTGAGGTTTCAAGACCTCCTGGCTCCAATGTGTACGTGCAATTGCCAAATCCCCTGCCCAAATCCCCCTGCGCCCTTTGCTCTGTTCATTGTCTTGTATCCAGGTGCTGCAAACCCCTGCCTGCCTTGTTTGTTTTTCCTCTTGTAATCTGTCAATAAAAGGGCTTGGGGAGAGTTGTCCCCTGCATCTCTCACTTGCCGAAACGGCATGCTGTCTCCGCTGGTGTAAGACTACACCTGACATGGTTGACACTGTGGACTGCACCCTTGTGAGGAGCCCCAATTATATTAGAACCTCCACCACCTCTGCAGCATCAACGTGCAAGCATCCTGTGACCACTGCAACATATTCACTGCAACATATTCACCGCATGGCAAAATTCCACAAGCATCCACGATGCATGGACATTCACCACTTCAGGTCCTTCCTCTGAGCCCACATCATTATCCAATAAATTTTACTAAATTAAATTCTTCTGTAGTCTATATAGTAGTGATTTGTGGCCTGTACTGTGGATTGGACCAATGATAGACAGATTTTCCTGCAAACTTGGGGAATTCACCCAAGTCTGAAATCTAAAATCTTAGTATATATATACTAAAATATTTGTGTGTGTGTGTGTGTGTGTGTGTGTGTGTGATCACATAGGGTTTTCAAGGCACTCAGAAGTCATTCATCATTGCCTGCCTCTGCATCATGACCTTGGTATTCCCTGGAGATCTCCCATCCAAATACCAGCCAGGGTCAGGACTGAGAGTGTGTGACTAGCCCAAAGTCAACCAGGAAGCTTCCATGGTGTAAGTGGGCATCTGAGCATGGATTTTCCAGATCTTAGTCCGACATCTTAACTACTTCACCATGTTGGCTCTCAAAAATATTTTGGGCAGTTTAAATAGCTCCAGAAATAAAAATAACTTACTGCGATTTTATCATCCCAGTGGCCATTGGGAGGTACTTTAAGAACATAAGAACAAGCCAGCTGGATCAGACCAGAGTCCATCTAGTCCAGCCTTCTGCTACTCGCAGTGGCCCACCAGGTGCCTTTGGGAGCTCACATGCAGGATGTGAAAGCAATGGCCTTCTGCGGCTGTTGCTCCCGAGCACCTGGACTGTTAAGGCATTTGCAACCTCTGATCAAAGAGGATCAAGATTGGTAGCCATAAATTTGGTAGCCATAACTTTGGGCCTGGTTGTGGTGGCAGCAGACCCTGGGAGCCATTCCTTCTACCTGTGAATATTGCTGCTGCCCACTTGTACGTCCCTAAGCACACAGGTGTGTTACTAATGGCTTGTACTCCTTGTATAAAACAATGACCTATATTGCTATCCCTAGTAACATAAATGGGTCCACATAAATTGATTTTTTGTTTTCAGAGCTCATTGAAATATTTTAATTATACTAGATTTATGATCAAGAGCAAAAGATAACAGCTTCATCTGCAATTTTCTTTGATCCACGTTCCTTTTTGAAAAGATCAAATTGTGAAGCAACCTGGAAAATGTTTGTTTATTCCAGCAGAGAGAAAAAAATTAAAAATAAATATCTGAATGAAAATTTGGATTTTACATGTGACCTGCTTTTTAAAAGACGCCGTTTGAAACTTGATTGGATTAACTTTTTGCTAATAGTGACTTTTCAGTTGAAGGTGAAAATGTGGTACTTGCCAATTACACACAATGTGCTTGCTGCATGATGGGGGCAAATGTCGGTCACAGCAAGAGTTCTTCTACGGATATTTCCTCAAGCCCTGCTTTCACTTTCCATTCTCTGCATGGTAAGCGAGATCCCTTTTAGCATGACTTTTAATTGGCTTTGCCGCCAGAGTAGGATAGATTTGCTGGTGAACACAGGTTTGCCCTGGAGATCTTCCCTCCACCCACAGCCAGCCTTCTCGCTCCTTCGCGCCACTTTGCATGCCTTCCCCCTCATCCTCCCCTTCCATGTTGTTGACTGCTTCAAGTAATAGAAAAGAAGCTCATTCACACAACTCTCACCTGTAATTCTCTTGATATGTCGAAATATCAATATGAGAGCTGGGAAATAACAAGCCTTTGTCCTTCGGCTGCAGCAACACCAGCAGCAGAAAGTGTTGTGTGGAGGGGAGGGGGAGAGAATCAGCTCTAGGGTGGTCTCTTTCTTTAACAGTCTGTGGTCTGGAAAATTGCTTTGCCTTTTTCATTTGGTGGTGGGGGAGGATTACTGTACTTTTGGAAGAGTAATATTGACATAAGTGCAGCTTAAAGGGCTAAGCCAGCAGTCTTGACTACCAGATGTAATGAGATCTGTGCCTTTAAGAATCACTTGATGTGCAGTCAAGAGAACCATGCCTAGAGAGCTGTCTACAGAAAAATCGGGGGAAAGGAGGGAGTGCCTCCTCATATGTAAACAGAGAAATGCATGGAGAGCCTTCTGCAGGCCCACTGTGCAGAAAAGAGCCCCAAAGTAAGCGTTTTATGCGCAATAGGCCACTGATTCTTTAAGTTCGAAGTAAGATCACACATAATTTGTTTAATTATCTATTACTACATCAGATATATATTTAAAAATAACTGAGTTTGTTTTTAAATAAATCAGTCTGACCCTGCTAGATACTTTGTTCCTATCTATTTTAATCATACTTGGGCATTCAAACATACACAATAATGAACACCTGGGTGGTTTTATTTGTCTGTGAATAACAAAACTGTAAGCATACAACAACCTCAGCTGGTGAAAAGTGCCAGGCTTAAATGTCCAAATGTGTTCAAATAAAAGACCCTTTTATGGGATAACAGATAACCCCTATCACTAGCCTTTCTTATGAAAAGTTTCCAGTGATTGTTTCAAATTAAACAAGGGAAGATGCCAAACCACAAAATAAAAACCAAACAATCCTTACCTTTCTGACATTTACAAAAAAAGTGAGCTATTGGGTTGTGGACTGCAAGCTATTCTTCTTGAGAAAAAGCACCCCGGAACAGATGCACCAAAGGTCTCAAACACCAGCAAGTCTGTTTCGTCAGTTGCTTCTAGCACCAGAGTGATTCTTGTGCTTTCAAGAACTAAGTTAAAAACTAACACCTGCAGGGAGGAGCTGAAGTGTAATTAGGGGGAAAACACCTCTACATGACTATCCCCTGGCTGCTTCAAACATATGCAAGAAGTGGCCTGGAAGAAGCCTGTATTGAAGCAGGCATTGTTAAAATCCAGGATTTTAAGAAGTAACTTTTATATGACAAACTCACGTTTCCCTTCCCTTTCTTCAAAGCTGAAGGCTCTTCTTCCACTGTTGTAAAGTGTTTCCTCTCGCCAGTCCAGTCCCAAGTTGCCCTTCAGGCTGTCCACTCTCCTAACCTCTCCCTTGTGAAACCTCACCTCCTGCGGATTTATAAAGTCACGGTGCTATCGGTACTGTTTACAAAATCAATAACGCTCAGAAGAGTGCAACGTTGAATGCTGGCAATGAAAAGAAGTGTGTTGCACTCTGCTGCTTCCCTCTTTATGTACCTGTCACCAAAAGTGCAATCCTATCAATATATAAAGCTACTACAACCTAAACATAAGAGAATAACTCTAAATAACTTTTTCAAAATACACTGGGAATCAACAATTGTTTGTGATCCACTTTACACGCCGGAACTTCACAGCATGGACTCCATTTCTTTTAAAGGGGACACGTCTCAATAAATCCATCAAGACTGCTCAACCTTCTTTTCTATCACGTTAGTCAAAACATCCTGTTTAATTGAATCAAGTAGTGCTCAAATGAACAACATTTGATACGCAATTAGATATTTCCCCCCCTGTCATTATGCATGGAATCATAGAGCACCAGTTTACTAAGACAATCAGAACATTTTAGTTTCTGTCAATAGCCCAGGATTTATAGGTCTCAGGTTCATCCTTAGGAATCTAAAAAAGAATTAAAGAGAGAGAAAAAATTTAAAGTGTGAATTCATGTTACAAATGTTGAAAATTCAAAAGCCAATGCCTCTCTCCCTATGATAGCCTGAGGGTGACCTTGGGTGGGTCACAGTTCTCTCAGAACTCTCTCAGCCCCACCTACCTCACAAGGTGTCTGTTGTGGGGTGAGGAAGGGAAGGGGTTTATAAGCCGCTTTGAGACTCCTGATGGTTGAGAAAAGCAGGATATAAATCCAAATTCTTCCTCTTCTACAAGAGAAATAGTCCCAAATCTCCTGCAGTCTCCTCTAAATTCACCTCAAGATCAACAGCAAGTCCTGCCTCCTGCCCACAACAAGTCCCGCCCACTATCCAGCATGGATGCTCTGAGTCATTATGGTGATTCTAAGTACTCCTCTGTGACAAATATCCTAGTGCAGATATTGATATAGAAATGGATAGATGGGTATAAAATTCCAGAGGGGAAGTTGTATTACTTTGTTGGAGCAAATATAAACTGGAGTCTTGTGGCATCTTCAAGACCAACACGTTTTTATTCCAGCATAAACTTTCATCAGCTGCAGCTCACATCTTTGCATGCGATAGATTGTTCCTCACTAAACAAACCTTTTATGAAGGAGGCATCAATCAGCTGGGTCAAGGGGTCATGCAATGCAAATTTGGGAAAGAAATTAAGCCAGTAGGCTTGATTACTACTCTGGAATCTCCAACTGGTCCAGGATGCAGCAGAGAGAGTCCTGAACGGGATCTCATGGTGGGCAATATCCAACTGGTGCTCTGCCAGCTTCACTGGCTCAGGATAGAGCACCAAATCAAGTTCAAAGTTTTGGTAAGAGGAAGAAGAGCTTGGATTTATGCCCCGTCTTTCTCCCTTATAAGGTGTCTCAAAGCAGCTTACAAACTTTTTTACTTCCTCTCCCCACAATAGACGACTTGTGAGGTAGGTGAGGCTGAGAGAGTTCTGTGAGAATTGAGAGTAGTCCAAGGTCACCCAGCAGGCTTCATGCACAGCTGTGGGGAAACAAATCCAGTTCACCAGATAAGAGTCCGCTGCTCATCTGGAAGAGTGGGGAATCAAACCTGGTTCTCCAGGTTAGAGTCCACTGTTCTTAACCACTACAACATGTTGGTGTACAAAGCCCTAAATGGTCTGGGGCCAGAGTATCTGTGGGACTGTCTTTCCCAATACACCCCCTGAAGATCACTGTAATCAGCAAATGAAAATCTCTTGGTGGTCTGGCTGGTCTCGGCCAGGGCCAGGGCCTTTTTGGCTCTGGCCCCAACCTGGTGAAACACTCTATTTAGGGAGACTGGGGCCCTGTGGAATTTGCTGCTGTTCGGCAGAGCCCTGTAAGACAGAGCTGTTCCACCACACAAATGGCTGAGGCAACTATGGGCCTTTCCCCACTCTCGTCGTTCCCCTCTATGCCTCGCGCTGCTCTCAGCACGCAGCATCCCAGGCGCGCGCCCGGCCGTCCCCACGACCCCGCGCTCTGCGCAAGGCCATCAAAAGGCACATTAAGAAGAGCGCCTGGGATGCTGCGCACTGAGGGGCGCGACAGCAGCAGCTTCGGGGCAGCTGCGCTGTCGCCGCCCCTCTCAGTGGGGAGTGCTGAGGGACCCCGCGCTACTCTCCTCGAGTAGCGCGGGGCTTAAGGTAAGTGGGGAAAGGCCCCACGTCTACCATCCTAGCCTCCCCCTACCATCTGATCCACTCTCTTTTCCTCTCAGAGATTGGTTCTCTATCATTGCCATCTTGATACTATCTGGGAAGTTTTTTAACTATTTAAAGTTGGTATGCTTGATACTGTGTTTTATTGTAAAATGGTATTTTGATTATTGGTAGCCGCCCCAAGCTTGTAAAGGGAGAGGTGAGATATAAAATGAACAACATAATAAATAAAGGGCAGAGGATACTTAGAAAGCCTTTACCATCTCTGTAAAATGATCAGCGCACGCCATACGAATCCTTTCTACGTTTAGGGGACTGCCCAGGATGAAAACATCATTCAGTCCTCTTTGCTTCCGGGTGGCAGCCACAGCATCCTTAATGGCGAAGAACACGGAAGATGCCAGGAATACCCCAGCTTCTCCCATACTCTGCAATTAAGACCAGAAGGCAGTCAGACAGATTTCTTGGGCAGTTGAATTAGAAATAAAAGAAAATATTGGTGGTGGCAAGAAGTACTATTTAAAGTCATACAGCAGTTCATTTTGAGTCCAGTTGAAGATCTGTCAGTCTGAAGTGGAACATCCGGTATATTGAATAGGGTACATTTATTTGGAGCGGCAGCTAGCTTCAAGGTGTAAACCAGTTAAAGACCAAAAATCAACCCATTGCCATTTGAAAACAAGATTGGATCAGGAACTTTTGTTCACAAACCATAATATGGGCTACACAGCCATTGTAGACATAGGATACTGCCCATTTGATTTATAAGAGCACTAAGCGCACAGATATGCACACGCTATCAACAATTACTGGCATCTTTAAAGAAGAGGGTTACATGTAATGATTTCTCCTTCAACAGCAGAATATGTGGATATTGAAAAACTGTCAAAGGAGGAAAGGCTGTGGTAGAGCCTCTGCTTTGCATGCAGAAAGTCCCTGGTTCAATCCCTGGCAAGGACGTAGGTAAGAAGGGGTTCTTGGGTTCAATCCCCCCATTGCATGTCCGAAGCTCCGCCCTCTGTATTTTTTTGGTATTTTTAGTGGGTTTTGGTTTTTGGCCTGCTGGGGGCGCAGTTTTTAGTCTAGCAGCACCAAAATTTCAGAGATTTGTTCGGAGTCTCTCCTGATGATACTACCCAGGTTTGGTGAGGTTTGGTTCAGGGAGTCCAAAGTTATGGACTCCCAAAAGGGGTGCCCCATCCCCCATTGTTTCCAATGGGAGCTAATAGAAGATGGGGGCTACAATTTTGAGGGCCCATAACTTTGGACCCCCCCTGAACTAGTCTTCTTGAGGCCAAAACCTGGGTGCTATCATCAGAAGAATCTCTTACTGACACCACCCAGGTTTTGTGAAGTTTGGTCCAAAGTGGGTGCCCCAATCCCCCATTGTTTCCAATGGGAGCTAATAGGAGATGGGGGCTACACATTTGAGGGTCCATAACTTTCGGCCCCCTGAACCAAACTTCACCAAACCTGGGTGGTATTGTTACTGCCCAGGAAAATAAACAAAATATTTTCCTGAGTCAGGTTGCCTGACTACACTGGCTCCATGTGATTGTGCCAATGTTATATGGTTTCCCTCTTGTTTATACCCCTCTAGGATGTAATAAAAGCCCCTTTAGAGTTGAATTTATGATTTTCTTACTGTTTAGGATTTTAGTTTGACTAGGTTCCCCAGTTAGCTTAAGGTTTTGTTATTGTTAATTTAGGAGATTCTTATGTGACTGTATTGTGCTATGTTCCCTAATGTTTAAGTTTAAAATGTTATTTTTAAGATTTGCGTTTGTCAGCAAAAGCCTGTACAGGCTGATATTAAGGGACAAGGAAGTTGGCTCTGGAATGCAGCTTAGACCAACACCCAGCCGACTCCTTAGCAAAACAAAGACCCCCTTTGCACTTGCAAATCAAATCTGCTGGCAGCACCCAGAGGTCCCCAGCTGTTGGAAGACGTGCAGGGAGCACCACTGGACAGTTTGAACTTTTCTTTGTTGCAAAGATGAGGAGCGGGAGCTTCAGGACATTACTGAAGGGAACAGCCATCTGATAAAGAAGATAGCTGGGTGCGGTAGTTTATCTCTAATGGTTCGATTGATTTCAGCAGAGTTCCTTAATTAATGGGATTATTTAAGAGTTGAATGATGTAATTGTACTTTTTGTAGAGTCAGTGTAATAGTAATGGAATCTTCTTTAATTAATATATTATTTACATTTTTTTTGTACCTTGGAGGAGTAGATTCCAATTGGGTTTCTTGTATTTGGCAGTAAGTAGATTCGAAAGTGTTCTGGAACATCGCAAACTGCTGGAATTTTATATGTGTCTGGACCAAGTGTGTACTGCTGCCCTTCCAGGGAGAATTTTATTTCTTCTTGTGTATAAAGTCCAAGTCCCTGCATAAAGCCACCTTCAATCTGAGGGAATAAACATCCATAATTTCTGTTTGTATATTTGAAATGTTTAATGTCACAGAATGTAGCTTTTTATTCATAATCTAACCCATAGCAGTGTTCCAGACAGCACTTTCCCCCAGGGGTGCTGATCTGTATAGTCTAGAGATGAATTGTAATTCTGCAGCCCCCGCCATCTGGAAATTAGCAACCCTACTATCAGTAGGTTTTTTCTTTGCACCAGCATAATACAGCGAATAAAACAGCCCCAAACTCCAGATATTGGTTTCTCTCTGTAAATGTACCTTGAATGCTTTGGAGATTCTGCATTTCTTCATTGTCCAATTCTATCTTCAAACATTCATCTAGCCCCACTTAAAAATTGATAGACAATAGCAAGATTTGCCTTTTGCTGCAGAAATGCATTAATATTTTCTTAGCTTCTAAAAAAAATTCTCCATAGCTCTACACTGGAGCACACACCTAGCCATTTTTTGAAATGATAAATAGCAACACAAGGAATAGGAAGCCTAGCCTTCCATTCCCAATATAGGCATGCAAAGCATCACAGACATGTATCCATAGGATAGCAAGGACTGAATAGTGCATCCTTCAGAAAGCTCCTTACTGGGATCCTCCACTTTCCAGCCATGACTTATTAACGCAGTGCTGCTATTACATCCATTCAGATAAGACAGTGGACTAAACTAATATACATCCATTTGGGTTTCTCTGTTCTGAAATCCTATTTTCTGTTTCTTTATATAACTATGGCCAATTACTGATGGGAAAGCTTACCTCCTCTCTGCACCACCACGGCATCAGGCATGTGCCTGAAGTGCTCTTGTTTTCAACAGGGAAAGCCGAGGGCAAGAGCAGTAGGTGCACGTCAACTTCCTTGTATGTTGGTACAAGGAAGTTTGCTATGCTAGGGTACAGTTGCCAGTGTGCCATGGGGGCCTCCTGCGTAGTTGGCCTATGAGGCCTGGAAAGTTGATCTTAGGATAAGGTGACCAGACGTCCCGCTTTTGGCAGGACAGTCCCGCCTTAAACCAATCTATCCCGTGTCCCGCAGGGTTTTTTAACTGTCCTGATTTTGCCTTCTGGGGTGCTCCCCTTTTCGGGCGGGAAACAGGGGAGCGCCCCAGAAGGCAGTGCGGCAGCCTCCCGCGCACGCGGCTGCAGGAGCGCACTGCCTTTTGGGGCGCTCCCGGTAGGGCGGGAAACAGGGGAATGCCCCAGAAGGCAGTGCAGCAGCCTCTCCCCGCTGTCAAGACTTTGCCTCTCTGGGACGCCCCTGCTTCCCTCTACTGGGAGATGCCTCTGAAAAAGGCAGTACATGCCTCATGTCACAAGACGTGCAAGCCCTCAGTCCCCGGGCTTGGGAAAAAGGTGACAATCTGGTCACCTTATCTTAGGATTCCATATTAGGTACTGTACTCTGTATTCTAAGGTGCTCTTATGCAAATTGCAAAGCTTTCCCCTCAATTACACTAAAAAATGAATTGTGATTGATAAAGGGCATTTGTTTCTTTCCAAATAATGTGTCAGGCTCTCATTTTGCAGAATAGATAAAATATGTGCACAGAGCGGGGCAAGAAATACCAAAAGAGAAATTCTAACCAGATCTACTCAGAAGTAAGTCCCATTCTATTCAGTGAGGGTTACTTCCAGGAAAGTGTTCTTGGGATTGGCAATTGCAGCCCATTTTGGGGAAAATTCATTTATTTAGGAAATTGTAGGGGCAGCTGAGAACTAAAGCGAAAAAGAAAACCAATCTAGAAACTAAAACAAGGCAGTGAAACAAATCAGACAGACAAGTCAATCAAACAGCCAAACCAGTAGACTAAATCAATAAAAACAAACCAAGCAGAACATGCCAATTAAAACAAGCCAAGCCAGTTTTAAAAACAAAACAGGACACAGAAGAACGCTTGACACAAATAGGCACGCACTGAACTGGCATGACTACAACAGGACTTAGCTTAGGCTAGAGCAAGATATTTGGCACCTAAAAAGAAATGTTTTAAAAGTCTGGATGAAGACAAAGGTTTTTTTAGGAAATTGTAGGGGCAGCTGAGGCAAGAAGAGAAGGCAATCTAGAAACTAGCAAGGGCAGTGAAACAAATCAGACAGACAAGTCAATCAAACAGCCAAACCAGTAAGAATAAAACTTAAAATAAGACAGAACATGCCAATTAAAACAAAGCCAAGCCAGTTTAAAATAAAACAGGACACAGAAAGAACATAGAAACAAAAATAGAGACGTTTTGGAAATGGCATTACTACAGCTTGACACAGAGCACAAGGGCAGGTGTAAACAACTAAAGAAATGTTTTAAAAGTCTGGATGAAGACAAAGGTTTTTGCTTGGCACCTAAAAAAAGATAAGATAGGCACAAGGCAAGCCTCTGAGGACATCCTAAAGGCAATGCCCCTCTATCTAAAAAGCTAGGGTTGCCAACCTACAGGGGACAACTGGAGATTTCCCATGATTACAACTGATCCAGAAGACAAGGTTGGTTCACCTGAAAACAAATGGCTGCGTAAGAAGGTGGACTGTATGGCATTATAACCCATTGAAATCCCTCCCCTCTCCAAACGCAACCCTTCTCAAGCTCCACCCCCCAAATTTCCAGGTATTTCCCAACCTAGAACCATAAATGTGCTGCAAGTTGTTTGTGCTTACAATAAATTAGCACAAAGGATCAGGTTTGTAGCTTGGGAGGCACACTGCTGAAGGCTTCCAGGTTATCCTGCTAAGAACAAAAAGCATTTTTGGTTCATCTTTTTTTGATCAGGTATCCCATGAGACAAGAATTGGAGTCCGCAGGACAGGACAATAACATGGTAAACATATTAAAATAAATAAGTAATACATCAGTCCATAATTGCCTGCAGTACAATGCGGTGAAATGACCGGGACAAACCTGTCCTATATCGATTCCTGGATTGATGCTGTAACAGGCATCCATGACAATGTCTGTTTGAAGATTCTGTCGGACAAGATGAACAGCAAATGTTTTATAAACAGTAATACGAAATTTAAAGAAAGCCATCATCTGAACCCACATACATTGCAATCACATCCACAATACCTGAAAATTGAGTATCCTTAGGGAAGAAAATGAGGTCTGAGATTATTTTAATGTTCTATCAGATCTTTCTATTAGCCTGTGCACTCCAACACACACCAGCTGGGTGACCTTGGGCTAGTCATAGTTCTTTGGAGTTCTCTCAGCCCCACCTACCTCACAGTGTGTTTATTGTGAGGAGGGAAGGGAAAGGAGTTTGTAAGCCTCTTTGAATCTCTTTACAGAAGAGAAAGGGGGGAAATAAATCCAACTCTTCTTCTTCTTCTTCTTCTTCTTCTTCTTCTTCTTCTTCTTCTTCTTCTTCTTCTTCTTCTTCTTCTTCTTCTTCTTCTTCTTCTTCTTCTTCTTCTTCTTCTTCTTCTTCTTCTTCTTCTTCTTCTTCTTCTTCTTCTTCTTCTTCTTCTTCTTCTTCGCCAACCTGTGCTCCATCCCAGGCTAACTACAGAAACAATGCAAGAGTCTCAAGATGAAATTCAGAAGTGCCAAGCATGTGAGCATAAAGAATGCTCCTAACCTGTGGGTATAAAGGTCTGTGGTCATTTATACACTGGTGTGTTTTTTGCTCCCGACCCTCCTAAGTTTCAGTGGTTCTCAACCTCCTAATGCCACAACCCTTTAATATTGTTCCCTATGTTGTAGGTGGACCTCTAACTCCTAGCATTTATCCATTTTACATGCTAGTGGAGAACACTGATTGCAGAGAGTCTTTAGAGCTAATCTCTGTAGAGAAGTGCTTTAGTTTACCGGACCCCAAAGGGGTCACGACCCACAGGTTGAGAACCACTGCTCTAGGCTACCTGCTACTGATGATTCCCTTTGTGTGGACCACTGTCAAGGTCTTTTAAAAACTCATCCATACGCAGTGTGGGGTAACAGAGAAATCAACAGCTAAAGTAACAATTTATATCCAAACAGGGTTAAGACAGCCACTGAATCAGACATCTACTAGCAGAGGAGAAAGAACAGATGGGGCCCGGTGTTATCCTAGAATTACAAATGATTCCCCTGGAGGAAATCACATTTTCAGAGGTTGGCCTATATAGTACCACATTTCTGCTGGACTCTGCTGTGCCCATGCTAGACCCTACCTCCAAATCTCCAGAGGTTTCACACTCTAGAGCTGGTAATGATAGATAGCACTCACTGTTTACCTTATGATCCCCTGTCAGGCAGTCAATCTCAACTTCGGAACAACTAGCGCCAAAAACAAAGTAGGGTAAAGCATGGCCTTCACCTTTCTCCCAGTCCATATGGGCAAAATATCCTCTGAGGAAGAAAGAAATTAAGCTCTGAGGAAGAAATAAATTAATGCCAGGAGTTCCCTTTCATTAAGAAAATCCTTAACTGGACATTAAAATCATGTGAAAATACTAGATTATTAGCATGCTCATTGCTGCTCTAGCACATAGAAAAGAAATCTGTTGGGTCATGGATTACTTATTTGTCATGGCCCTGGCTGCTGCGAGAGAAACACCTGACCTTCCTTATCTTCTGGACCAGGCATATAACAAACACTTTTGATACTTGATGAACACTGCTCCTACATCTGCTACTGATGTACTACTGGACTTTTCACTAAATCCCAGTTACTAGGTCTCATTATTTCTACTGTGCAATCCAATACATTAACCAGCCTCCAAAATATCTGATCTAACTGGCTTAAGCTCCACACAGGCTCTTCTTTGCTAATTCAAAAACAATAAGGCTATCCCATAATTCATTTTGATATTACCAATTAAAACAAACAGGAATGGATCTTAGCGCGTTAAGTAGTACGATAGTGATTTAACAGTTCAATTGGCACATTTAACCTGGACTTATATGTTTATTATAATTGCTATGAACATATAAGTCCAGGTTAGTGTGCCAATTTTGGTTTGTTCGTCACTGTCATTACCAATAAAAGGCCAATGAGTTGATGCACAGAGGCAGGCAATAGCTAGTGGCATAGCGCCAAGGGGGTAGGGGGTGCGTGACGCAATGGGTGCATGCTGATGGTGGTGCTGGTGCGTGGGCATGGCGTGGGCGGGTGTGGGCATGGGAGGGGCGCAGTTCCCCCTTGCTCCGGCCCTGGCAACGGCAAACCACCTGTGTTCATCTCTCACCTTGAAAACCCTATGAAGCCACCCTACGTGGGCTGTGACAGGGCAGCAGTTTCCACCAACATGGAGAAAATTGTCGAAGGCTTTCACGTCAGATCATTAGGTATGGCTGGGAAGCTGCTGTCAGCATTTAAAGAAAGAGTTTTCCCGATTGCATGGCTGGTAATTCAGGTGATATCGGAGCAAGTGACAGGTGTGGAAATATCTGAATAGAGTAGCCTGGCATGTGAGTCACAGAGAAGTCTGTAGCATGGGAGTAACAATGAAGCTTCGTTGTTACTCCCATGCTACAGACTTCTCTGTGACTCACATGCCAGGCTACTCTATTCAGATGGCCTCACCTTTTCACCTCATAGTATATATACTCCACTTGCTTTCCATTCCTACCATCAGATCCTCTGAAGATGCCAGCCACAGATGCAGGCGAAACGTCAGGAGAGAATGCTGCTAGAACACGGCCATACAGCCCGGAAACCACACAGCACCCCATGGAGAAAATTCTTTTTAAACCTTTACTCCAGTCTTAAGACAGCAGATACCACACCAGTATGGTTGTTCCAGAAGGAAAAAAAATGGCTTCCTGAGAGCATTTCAAGTTGCAAAAATGATTTGAGGAGAAAACTTTAAAAACCCCTCCTGCCCTTTGTAGCCTCAATTTGAATGGAATATTCAGGAGTCTCATTTTGAGACAAAAATGAATGCCAGGAGCATCTTTCATGGAATTCCCCATGTGTCACCGAAGTTTAAATCACACAATCTGTACAAGCATCTATGAAGCTCAAAGGCAGCAATTCAGGAAATGATGAGGGATTCCGTACTTGAAGAAACCGGTAGCTGAGAGGCTGATGCTTTCCTCAAATGCCTGTTTAATCTGCAAGAGTAAGACAGTTAAATGCTATTTCTGGTAGAAACACACCAAATTTAGACACAAATAAAAACTTGGGAACATTAAAATTGAACCTTGATCCTCACTTCAACACAGGTGAGTTTATTATTAGTATCCAAGCTTGAGGTGTGGAACTATGCAATTTGAGGCAGACCTTGACATTTGCCTAAGCCAGGACATGTATGAAGTCTTAAAGCACATCTATGCTTGCCTGAACAAACATGTGATCTAAATAGGACAATTATTCCACTTTAAGAATACAAATGGTGCTTACCCAGTCTTCCCAGTTGCCTTGTGGATTTTTTTTAATGATTGGTTCAAGACGCTTCCGGAGAATTTGGCAAGCGTTCTGTTAAGCAAATGGCGTTGGAAAGCAGAATAAATTCATCAAAGCAATAAAACATAGTTTGTATTTTCTAACATTCTTGGAATAACTTTTGCAAATGTAAAATGCATTGTCCCTTTTCTCCGGCAGGGCTCCTGTGCCTTTAATTCAGCAGATAAAAACTTTCCATGGCCTGGAGCTTATAGACAGACACAAAAGATGCTTCACATGTAACCTGTGGCAATGCTCTGAGATTCACTGCAGATGGGTGACTACAAGAGAGACCATTCGTATCACAGTGTCATCTGGCTCCATATCTATTGTGTTCCACTGTTAGTTGAAGTTGGTTCTCTTTTCATAGTTACACTATGAAAATATGGACCTATTTGTCTCCGATAGACATTTATTATGCTTATTAGAATCATAGGATTATAGAGCTGGAAGAGACCACAAGGGCCATCAAGTCCAACCCGCTGCCATTCAGGATCACACCCAATCAAAGCACTCCTGACATATGATCATCCAGCCTCTGTTTAAAAACCTCCAAAGGAGGAGACTCCACCACTCTCAGAGGCAATGAATTCCACTGTCGAACAGCCCTGACAGTCAGGAAGTTCTTCCTAATGTTTAGGTGGAACCTCTTTTCCTGCACCTTCCATTACTCTGTGTCCTAGTCTCTCAGACAGCAGAAAACAAGCTCGCTTCCTCTCTGACATGACATCCCTTCGAATGTTTAAACTTAACTATCATGTACCCCTTTAACCTTCGCTTCTCCAGACTAAACATCCCCAGCTCCCTAAGTCTCTCTTCGTAGTAGGGCATGGATTCCAGATCTTTTACCATTTTGGTTGCCTTCCTCTGGACATGTTCTAGCTTGTCAAAATTCTTAAACTGTGGTGCCCAGAACTGAACACAGTACTCTAAGTGAGGTCTGACTAATGCAGAATAGAATGGTACAATTACTTCCCTCGATCAAGACACTATACTCTTATTGATGCATCCCAGAATTGCATTGGTTTTCTTGGCTGCTACATCACACTCATGTTCAGTTTGTGGTCTACTAAGACTCCCAGATCCCTTTCACATGTACTGTTATCAAGCCAGGTGTCACCCATTCTACATCTGTGCATTTCATTTTTTACTGTCTAAGTGTAGAATCTTACATTTGTCTCTACTGAAATTCATTTTGTTCGTTTTGGCCCAGTTCCCTAACCTGTCCAGCTCTTTAATCTCTCTAATTTGAATACTGCCCCCAGGGTATTATTAATGTGGTTTAATCGTTTTTTGTTACTATGTTTGAGAATCAGAGGCTCTCTTTGGTTATCATAGTTATGTACTGTTTGTGTGGTTATATTTTTATGTTGTAATCCCCCCTGAAGCATGAAATAAAGAGTCAAAATAAATATAGTACAAATGAAAAGCCACAAAATAGAATAGGGATAGTCTGTGGTGTACAAACCTCAAAAGCACACGTACAGCAGCCATTCTGAAAAGGAATTAACTGGTAATAAAACAATCTTCCTACCTCTGGAGAAGATCACAAAAAAAAAGAAAAAGAGCTAAGGATGTGTGCGTTTTCATTCAGAAAGGCCCTAAGTGACTATGGGAGCTAATCAACTGAAATAATATTTCTAAAAAATCCCCAAAAATTAGAAAAATAAGTGAAAGACTTGAGGGGAAAAACTGGGAGAGCAATGACTGTCAGACAACACTATGTGTAAGGGACGGGAAAAACTGATGAGTTCAGAGACCACGTGGTAGCAAAAAGCCTTGTGTGCAAAAGCCTACAATCAACCTGCTTGAATAGTATTCAAAATGATGTGATTTAATTGTGTAGCGGGAGATTGCTTAGAGATCTTTACACTTAATAAAATAGAACTGTAATTCCTAAGTTTTTGAACCTGTGGACACTCTGAAATTCTGTCACATCATGGTGGGCATAGTAACAAAATGGCTGCCACAAAATGGCTGCTGCATGTTGGGGACCAATGAACTGGAATAACCAAAAATAAGAACTCTAACCTGTACGGCTTTACCATTGACTTCTGAGCCAATTGATCCTGCGGTGAGAAGTGCGTTGGGTATTGGAATGGTACTTCTTTCAAAAAGATGTATGTACGATGTGGGTATCTTTAATTCATGGCTTGCAATCTGTTTAGGAAACAAAAGATATCATTCTTAAGATATCATCCCTTTGAAAAACTACCATTTTAATTTCAGTTTGAATCTTTTTACACCATGTTTTTCATTATGCTGGAATTTCAGGAGAGCAAGTTTTGTTTTAAAAACAATATTTTCTGGCAATTTTTGTGTTCTGGCTTCTAAAAAGCATTCCGAAAAAAAATATTCCTCACCTGAAATTAAAATGGTAATAAAACTGGTAATATGAAGTTCTTTTGCATTCCGTCCCTCACACCGTCAAATTTAAACTCAGATCTGGTTACCTCCTTAAATTTAAACTCACCTCCTCAAATTTAAACTCACACCCTCAAATTTAAACTCAGTCCAGTTACCTCTTCACACAACTCTTATGGCCCTTTCAGTTTTTAAATATGTAAAGGTGTTAGGTCTCTAATCTTGAATGAATAAACAAACTCTGCATATGGTGATCAGCAGTGTTTATTGGAAGGCAGCAAAGCACCCAGCTTGTAGAAAGCCAGGTCTGGCGAACCTGGCTTTTGCTACCCCCTTTATTCAGAAACAACCCCCCCTCCCGTTTTCCCAAAGAATGTGAGAAAGAGTTACTTCAGAGCTGAGATACCCCAAGGTCAGCAACCATAAGAGATAAAGCCACCTGGCCTCCTAACCCCATGGAACCACGGAAACATCCCATTTCCCATATGACCAGAAGATGTTAGGGGGAAGCCTAGTTATCTACAAAGCATGTAAAATCGTAAACCAGAGATCAAGGAAAGAATGTCCCCTTACAGCACAGGTAACATATAGTAGGCTGAATACATATACCTTGTAATGATTACATTGAAGCAAGAATGCATCACAATCAACTAGATAACAATCATAACAATCATATTTTGTAACAACCACATTAAGCTAGGAATGCATCTCAATCAACTAGGTGCCATCCCTGACAAAAGACAAGGAGACAATTGCAGGGCTTACTTGGTTGCCTGACTTTGCATCACAGCTAGTGGCCCTTCTTGTGGAACATCCTGCCCAGGATCAACAAGGGCTTTGCAAATGCTCCCAAACACTCCCAGAATCTGAAGAAGCCTCCTGAAGATGCTCAAGATGCTTCAAAGGGTGGATTCAATGGCATTATACCTTGTTGAAGTCTCTCCCCAGCTCCCAAACTATGCTCTTATCAACTCTACCCCCAGATCTCTAGCAATTTCCCAACCTGAAGCTAGAAAGCCAGCATTACCCCACAATTTGAAACTAAGCACAATATTTAGCACATAGAGGAATAAACTTGTTAGAAAATTTGTCTCACAAAAAATACAGAACTTTGGGATTTATTTAAAAATAACTTTTAAGATCCAATCACAAAACATGCCCACCCTTGAACTGGAAAAACAGTTTTTAGTCCATACCTCTAACAGATACAGGGGTTTGTCTTACCTGTAACACCTTGGTGTAAAGGCCTTGCCCTATTTCAACTCCACCGCAAAACACCAACACTGACCCATCTAAATAGATGTTGACCAGAGCTGAAGCCTGCAGAGAAATGGATTTCTTTCATTAATAAGTGAAGGCACTGGTTCTGTGATCCAAATTTTTCTTGATGGCCAATACTCTCCTGGGATTCTATTTCAAGGTTTGTTTGTTTTTCAGACTTGGAATATGCCATCTATGGTTGGTTTTTACTGTTTAATTATTGTTCTGGCGATTATTTTATTTTGTATTGGCTCCTATGTTGTTGCCGCCCTGAGTCCTGTTGGGAAGGGCGGGATATAAATAAAAGTATAAACAAACAAACAAACAAAGATAAGACATGTGGGGCCTACTGTTCTTCTGCTTTGCTTTTTAAAAGGGTATGCCTCTAGAGAATGAAAAGTTTACCTGGTGGTAACTTGTGGCATTAAATCCAACTGAAAACAACATGGGAATGATGGCAATCCCTTTCTTCTTCCAGTAGTTTTGCTTATTAAATTCCTCTATTGCTTTTCTCCTGTTGTAGTAATCAGATCTCTTCAAGCATTCTTTCCAACATACGACCATATTCCTGGGATCAACCTCCTCTTTGAAGGGAGTAAGACTAACTGTTTGGAACATGTTCATCTCCCGGACCTTCACAAGGAGACATGCAAGATATTGTTACTTGAGCCAAGTAGTTCTGAACTATTTTTTTGGGGAAAATACCCATTATCTACCTTTCCATGGGTTATTTCATTTATGTTCTGCCTTCATAGGAAAAAAAGACATTTTAAGTCTGTTTCTACACAGCTGTTTTGCTTCTTCTTGACTTCCATTCGGCAGTGGTGTTTGGAGAGCATCCACATACCATTGTCCTCTGCTTCCGTGTCTTCCTCCGCTTTGCTACAGTCTTTCCTAAACCTGGTTGTAGTCTAATCTTTCATGGAAAGATCACCATCAAAGCGTATTTGTGTGCCATGTGAATGGGAAGATCAATTTTTTGGTACGATCCATCCAACTATATGTAGTATTACAACATTATGACTTATGTTTTGGTTTATCTGACTTCCCAGCTTCCATTTAAAAAACAAATCTCCAGACCTTGCAGACAGATGCTCTTCCTCTTATATCTCCACAACAAAAGGCTCTAGATGCTTACTGTTTAAAAAAGGGAGAAGAGGAGGAGTGTGGGGGGCGATTTCCCACCCCCACGTGGTGCCAATGGCATGTGCCTGGGGCGGAGTGCCCCCCACCGCCCCGTGGTACCTACGCGACTGCCATGAGCTTGCTTGCTAAACCTGGATTGTTACAATACAATACAATACAATACAATACAATACAATACAATACAATACAATACAATACAATAATCTTTATTAGGCATAAATAGTTAGTTATTTGTGGCCTGACAAGGAGCTGTTAAACAGGGGTGACAACAAATTGACAAAAATATCAATGAAGGAAGGAAGTAAAAGTTAAATCTTCTATAGAGTATTATTTTAAAAAATAAGAACAAGAATTTACAATGTTAAAAATATAAATATGTATTAAAAAGCCCATAGTTATAGCTGTTATAAAGAATGTGCAGATACTCATAAAAGAAACTTCGCAACTTCTTCAAAAATCTCAGCATCGCTACTATTGAGAAAGGAAATCAATTTAGATGCTACTGTGACCCCAGATTTGTCAGCGCATACTCTGCAGAGCATAGGGCTTCTAACTTTTTTGTATTTCGGACAATCAAATAAAATATTGCTGATTGATTCCAGCTGATCTGGGCAAAGGTCACAGACTCTATCCCGGAGCGGAATTGACATAAAGCAGCCCAGGGCGATGGCTGATGGAGAAACATTAAACCTTGCCGTAGTTAGAACCCATCTCTGTCTGGGCACTGTCAAAAGATTGAGAGACTTGGCTATATGCCTGTTGTGATATAGTGGATAACATGACTTTCTGGCTTGTGATAGAAATAGCTGATCTTCTTGATCTAGAAGCCTTGTTTTTAGAGTGCGATAGAGCTCGTTGGATGGCAGCATATATAAGACTTCAAGGGACAAGCCCAACCAACGGACTTTAGTATTAACAAGTTGCCACCATTCAGAAGACAATAGTTCCGGTAGCACAGAGTTTTCCCTGCAGATTCACACCAAGTGTGGGGAACTTACCAAAGCCCTGAAGAGTCTGATGCAGGTTGGCACCAAGGAACGGGGGAAAGAGGAATTCCAGCCCCACAATGCTGTTGCCTGAAACTGAAATGGCTCTAGGGAATTGCCCCAGAGTCGGGCTACATATGCAGCCCTTGTGAGGTAAATAATGCTCACTTTCCCAAGACGTTTCTCCTTGAGACAATGGAACAAGGAGGGAAACTGAAGGCCCCTCAATCTGAACTGGATACTGTGACTCTTGTTAAGCTTTCTATAGCTGCTGTGTAGTTGCAGAGAAAAATGAGTCACATCAGGGCAATGTATTGTCTAGTTATGCTTCTGGTATGCCTTAAATGGCTGGGGACTGTGACACTGGACTGAACCTTTTGGTTTTACCACCTGGTGGCGCATGTGAACTATTTCCTTTTAAAGACATAAGATTAATAAAAACTATGTGTAAACTCACACTAAAGTGAGGAACAGAATGTAGGTTAAAACCTATAAGCACTAATATGCATCTTAATGTATATTTTTCAACTTGGCTGATATTTGTGATGCTCTTTGGGCTAAAAGTGTTTGATTTGGCACACTGACGGCAAAGCTAAATTTATGAGAAACACTTGGGGTTCTAAACCTCATGTTTCCTATGCTCATTTGGGAAACAGACCTAGGACGTTTCCAGGGGATAACAGGGTGCAAAAAAAGGAGGATGTTTGAACTTCCTCTGCCCATGATTCATGCCTGCAAATTCCCTCTGACCTAGACCAGTCTTAATGCTTCAGTCAGCTTGAAAACGCAAAGAACCCCGGCTGGGAAATCCGCGTCAGGGAGGAACTGACAGGGAAAGAAATAAGTGGGAATAGTTTTCGCTTACTCTCCTACAAGTTATCCCTGGTTATGTGGGTCTAAGAACAAGCAACTATGAAATATGTAGTTTCAACATCATTTACACAAGAGTCTTCCAATATGACATCTTTCAGCCCGCGGCTGGCCTCCACGCGGGCCAGGGCCTTTACGGCCCTGGTCCCGGCCTGGTGGAACACTCTCCCTCCAGCTGTCCGGGCCCTCTTGCCGGAATCTGGGGAGTGAGTTCCACAGGAGACCTGTAAGACCGAGTTACTTGGACGGGCCTTTGGAGCTCTTCCAGCTTGCCCGCTGAATATGGCACCCTTGTTCAATTCCATCAAGATTATCCTCCTATGGAGGAGTCCGACTGTTCCCTAGGGGAGGGTTTTAAAGGAAAGGATTCTCCGGGTGCCTTTATTATGAAATCACCGCTGTTTTAATGAAACTTAGTATGTTTTAATGTTGGAGTTTTATGGGCAGCTGTTGTTTTATTTGTATGGTTTGCCCCTAATTTATTTGTATTAATTTTGTTGTACACCGCCCAGAGCGCCTCGGGGATAGGGCGGTATAAAAATCGAAATAAATAAATAAATAAATAAATAAATAAATAAATAAATCATTTACCTTATCATGAGGCAAGCCAAGCTCGTCCGCCACAGCAGAAACCCACATCTCTGCGGTAAGGGCTGACTGTGGGAAGCCGAATCCTCGGAAAGCGGTGTTTGATGGCAGATTAGTCTTGCAGGCATGGCCACGACATCGGAAGTTAGGGATGTCGTAAGCGTTAAAACTTTTCAACACCACATACGCTATGACCTAGTGCAGGGGGAGAGGGAACAAAGTTATAATTGCGAATCTGTGCCTGAAGGAATCTGCAAAGAAGGGTGCCAGGCTTGAGAGGTTGTAGTTTTGGGGGTCTGGCTTAACAGTTTGTGTTGGGCTACCCTACTAAACAGAGACCCCTTCTACACATGCAGAATAATTCATTTTCAATCCACTTTCACAATTGTTTGCAAGTGGATTTTGCTATTCAACACAGTAAAATCCAGCTGCAAAGTTCATTGAAAATGAATTGAAAGTGCATTGCTCTGCATGTCTGGAAGGGCCAGAGTCGAAACATCAATGTTCTGCAGTAGCTCAAAAAATTCCATGTCCGGACACCCTCCTGCATGTCCGGACGGCCCCCCTGCGTGTCCGGACGCCTCCCTGCGTGTCCGGACAGCCCCCTGCGTGTCCGGTCAGCCCCCTGCGTGTCGGGCCGCCCCCCCTGTGTTTCCGAACGCCCCCCCTGTGTTTCCGGATGGCACCCCTGTGTGTCTAGACACCCTTCATGTCCGGACAGCCCCCTGCGTGTCCGGACGCCCCCTGCATGTCCAGACGGCCACCCTGCGTGTCCGGACAGCCCCCCTGTGTGTCCGGACAGCCCCCTGCGTGTCCGAACGGCCCCCCTGTGTTTCCGGTTGGCCCCCTGCATGTCCAGACGCCCCCTGCATGTCCGGACGGCTCCCCTGAATGTCCGGATGCCCCCCCTGCATGTCCGAATGGCTTCCTGCATGTCCAGACAGCCCCCCTGCGTATTCGGACAGCCCCCCTGTGTTTCCGGACACCTCCCCTGCGTTTCCGGATGGCCCCCCTGCGTGTCCAGATGCCCCCTGCATGTCTGGACGCCCCGTGCATGTCCGGACGTCCCCTGTGTGTCCAGACAACTCCCTGCGTGTCCGGACGCCCCCTGCGTGTCCAGACAGCCCCCCTGCGTGTCCGGACAGCCCCCTGCGTGTCCGGACGGCCCCCCTGTGTTTCCGAACGGCCCCCCTGTGTTTCCGGATGGCACCCCTGCGTGTCCAGACGGCCCCCCTGCGTGTCTAGACACCCTTCATGTCCGGACAGCCCCCCCATTATCTGGTTAACCATCTTAACATGCATACCTAAAGACCATGGAAAGAGAGAAAAATGCCAGGCTGTTGGGCCAAGACTATTTGGAAGTAAAAACATTTCATGAAGAATGACTGGTGGAGCTTTCACAACCATACAGGAGAGCAATGACCAGAAAAGAAGGTCATTGGGGTTGTTGAAGGCATGCACCTTTGTGTGATAAGCGTTAAGTGTTAAGTGTTAAGCGGTGTCAATCAAGAGCCTTCAGGTTAAGGGAATCTACATAAAATTACACATACATACTGCTTAGACCTGGCATCTAAGCCACAAATGCATTTTTGTGCTCCAAGAAAAACCAAGATATTCTACCTTCTTGCCTAGGCAGGACCAAACTCAATTTTCTAACTGTAAATGTGTTGCTGAACAGTAAGCAACTTACCATATCAGAATAATCCAGTGTACACCCTCCATTTACATAATACATAAGGTCAACAGCTTTGATTCTACCATCGTTCATAAATCCCACCTAAAAATACAATATGGCAATAGTACAATAATGAGAAACAAAAAGTTCCCACTCAAATTTGTGGGAACTTTTCTTCCAGGTTGCAAAACAGAAAATCCAGGATTTATAACACTTTTTTAAAAATTGAAAAAAATTGAAAAGAGACCAAGTGCTATATATAGCAAAATATATTGTGATATACAGTTACTTGGGAATCTAGCATCAGAATAATAGGTCCCCCCCCCCACATCTAGTTTATTGCTTGACCAGCAAAACAATAAAAGAAGACTGAAAAAGAATAAAAAGAAAATCAAAAGTGAACATTATCTGGTTCTGATAAGTATACAAGTTGAAAACTGTTTGGCAATGCAATATTTTGGTGCTCTTTTCTTTATTTAATAATACATTGTCTGAAATTATGTCAATGAAAGGACAGCTAATGGGCAGAACATAATTGTAATATGTCCCTGTTTGACATCCTCCAAGTGGGGCCTAGAAATGTCTTGGAATAATCTCCTGGTCTCCAGACTACGGGGATCAGTAACCCTGGATAAAATGGCTGCTTTGGAAGGTGGACTTTACAGTGTTATACTGTGCTGAGGCCCTTCCACTCCTCAAACCCTGCCCACTCCAAGTACTACCTTCAAATCTCCAGGAATTTCCCAACCCAGAGTTGGTAACCCTAAATACGTCATATTAGTAAAACATGGAAGATGCTATTGCCCCTGCGCTTTGGTGTGAACTTTACAGGATTAAAAAGGGATCTCAGGTAATCGGGCCAGGAAAGCTTCTGTCTCAGATCCTGGAGAAATGTTGCTAATTAGAGTATACAGAATCAGGCCAACTTTTTGTTGTTTAAATTTAGCAGAGTAGCAGAAAAGAAGACCAATACACAGCTGCTGATTACGTATATAAATGAGTTTACTAACTATTTAGGAAGGGCTACATGGAAAGAAAATAAGAACACTTTTCTATTCTAGCACTAACTTGTGTGGGATCCAGCAGGTTCTCACAGGTTCCCGAGAGTAGGTTACTAATTATTTATGTGTGCCGAGAGGAGGTTACTAATTGGTGATTTTGCCACGTGATTTTTGCCTTAGTTACGCCCCTCCTCTCAGCAGTAGCGCGCAGAACTTGAAGCAGTCTAGCAGCAGGTGCACTGGAGTGCGTGGCAGCCTGCGCCCGCGTGCATTCGTTTCCCGCCCAAGGACCGGCGCAGCGGCTGCG